>NC_084588.1:47464003-47574003 GCF_033807715.1 Cololabis saira | reverse complement strand
CAGATTGTAGAGGGTCATTTCATGTAAATGCAGCGTGGAACGTGTCCGTAATGAGTTGTGGTAAAGGTACTGTAACAGAGATACTAAACGTGGCTCAGTATAGCCTACACTTCACTAAATGAGACCCACAGGGGACAATAAGATTATAAGCAGCATAGGAAATAGACCGTAGCCTACATAGTTCCTCATTATACATCACAAATGCATCATACATGCACACTATGTGAAGTATATTGCTCCCTAAAGTCTGAAATTCACAGAAATGGAAGTGGTTGGAATGGACACTCCATAAGAGGGCTAGAATAGAAAATCCATAAAATATTTAAAGAGGAAACTCTGCACCAGATGATTCATTCTCACAAATAACTAGCCCTGAAGTTACTGGACGATGCTGCCTTTTCCTCATTATTTTTGTAATTACAGTTTCATTAGTTCAGTGGAGCTGCATTACGTGCTAGGCTGAGTGGTTAGATCCCACTCGACACGCAGGCTGGTATAACTAATGAGTCTGACAATGCTACGCAAGGCCATTCAAAACATCTGCGGACAGACGGGCGGGCAAAACCCTTCCGTTGTGTCGGGTTAAGAAAGATAAATTGGAAAGGCGGCAAATACAGTGATGCGGAGAGAAAAGAGGACCCGCCAAGGAAAAGGAACGGCGGCGTTTTGATGTGTCAAAGACTTTTTATTCACACAAAGAGGCAAAGCACTTCTTCTTCCACTGTAAGTCACCTTTCATGTGAGCCTCTTGATCCCCGAGGTGAGTGACTTTCACAAATCCCGCGACGTTCAGTGTAACCAGCTGGCAGCTCTCGCCTTTTTCCTTGCCTCGTTTTGTTAGCATACACACCTCGCATGAATCAAAACATCTGCATTCAGCAGCTTTAATTTCATTTCCTGCCACAGTGTTTCGGCTCCTGCGGGAGCGTGTTTGGGGTGCCGAGTGCCGGGGTGGAGAATCCCAACCCCTGAGCCCCCCGCGCTGATCTTATAAAGCCGCTTTTATGCATTCGCTGTCTCCGAGGTGTTGTTTGAAGACACTGACAAAGCACATTCGCTTAAATTGTCACACCTTGCACTTTTGTTTTCCTAATTGTGCCATCATTTCACATGAATGATGTAGCTCATTAACACAAATGCCTTGCAACATCCTGCACACTGAGAAACTCAATAAATGAGCCCAAATTGATGATGGTCCTTGTTTTTTTTCCTGTTTTTTTTTGTTTGGTATTTCAAACATGTAGTGTGAAATGCAACACTTCCAACTGGGCACACATATTGTACGTCTAAATGTCATTTTTTTTCAACTAAGGGGAAGAATTTTTGAACGTCAAGCTGCTTTAAGATGGTAATTTAGTCTTTACCTTTTAACGTACGAGTCTAGGATTCCTGACCTTACCTGACCCAGAAACTCTGACACCATGATACCAAACAGTGACCACTTTTTTACCCTTTAGTATCAGGGGTCTTCAAAATAAATAAATAATATATGGGCTATATATATATGTATATATATTGAAAAAACTCCATTAACAGGCGATAATAATCTACTTTTGACAATAACTAAATAGTCTACAACTCTACATAAATGATTCCTATGACGTGAGTCATGTGACTAATGTCAACTTTAGAGTGGAAAAACGAGCTAGCTAGCTGTTTAAGAAAAGAGAAAGAAAGAAAGAAAATTACGAAATTGACTTGTCTATTTCATATTTAACGCTAGTTAGACCTGATGGATAAATTTGTGACAATAACGAACCCTAAAGCTGGAGATGGTAACGTTACAGCTCGGCCTAACGTTACTTCCACGTCTGACGAGGCCAAAGTTTCATCAACCATAAACGCATGTAGCTAATAACCCAGTCAGGAATTGGTTAATAAGGTGATATAAGCAGAATGGAACACATTCAAAAGTTATTATAAGCCAGGCTCAAAACTTGACACATTAAAAAAAGGGAAAAAAATACCTGCTCTGTTTTTCTCTCATCCAAAGGCTAAAAAAGGTTGAAGACCAGCTTTAAATAATCGGCCTGACTGAAGATTGCTGTGTGAATATGTTTATGAAGCAGTTATGCTTATAAATGAGCTACAATAGTCGACTACATCTCTCATACAAACTCACAAAATAGAACAAGCTGTTGTTTTAGGTTCATTTTTGAAAGGCGGGATTAATCTTTTATTTAATAGTTCGAACATAAGCACAAAAAAATAAAACAGCAGAACAATACATCAATAACATAAAAAAGAACAATAATAATCACTAAATAATAAATGTACCATCGTAAACAAAGTAGACGAGAATTAATAAATATAACAGCATGTTATGCTCGAAAAAGGAGTAAGAAGAAGTAAAAAACGTATGAGCTCCTGCCGCTTGAACTCAATAGTATTTTTCTACATAGGAGCCTCGGTAATTAATATGAAGGATGATTGCTGCTGAACTTTTGATTAGTCATTCTTTTGATAATTTAGTTGTGTCATATTGATATCAACCCCTCTGGTTTAAACATTTATAGTTTAATTACTAATCTACTAAATTTACTAATGGCAAGTCCAAGCACGCCCCCGAAGAGACCTTCAAGTGCAAAGTTTTAACTATTACATTTATTGTTTTTCTGTTTCCCTGTTGCATTATTTTTCTTTTTTCTAGAATATTTATGTTCCATTTGTCAAGGTTTGACACTTCCCCCCAGTTTTTGAGTTTCACTTCTGTCCCTCCTGTTTCCCATCTGCCCTGATTGTCTGCACCTGTGTCTCGTTACCCCCTTGTGGATATCTGGTCTTGTCATTCCCTTGCTTCTTGTCGGTCCGTACTGTTTGCTCCCTCCATGTTCTCCTCTAGTTCTTGGATCCCTGTTTCTGTTCTGCCCTTTTTGATCCTGCCCAGCAGCGCTTTTGGTTTTGGTTTTTGTTAATTAAACCCTGTTTTGTGAACTCCTGCCTCCTGCTCTCCTGCTTTTGGGTCCTCAACAACCACACCCTGACACCATTGAGCATTTTTTTGTCATTAGAACATTAAAAATAACAACAAACATTTTGAAAAGCGAGAGAAAAAAGGTGAGAAACTGCAATTTAAAGTTAACAAATGTCATTTTAAAGCAGCCAGTACCAACTGCTCGGCAAACAGTACCTCATTTATCACGGTGGTAACTTTAACAGTTCACTGGTGCAAAATGAAGAGGCAGAACAAAGAGGCCGGACGCAGGCCGTTGGCTGCTAACAAGGACGAGCAGCATGACGCTGCATGTAGTTACCCCTCAGTTACCCCTCAGTTACCCCTCAGCTCTGTCCATCCCTCAAGCTTTGGTCAAAATACAGGGCTGTACCCGAGAAATCTGGCAAAACCAACCCTGATATCCACACAATGATGTGTTTAATATCAACAGAAAGGAAGTTATTTTATGTGAGTTGTAGGAAATTGTTCTCAAAGAAGGAGAACCCCCCGCGGTTTCCGAATAAATGTGCTTCTGAAATAACAGAGCCAATGCAGTGTTATTGTTCTTTTGTGTTTGGAATTGAATTAAATAGGAGTGTGTGTGTGTGTGTGTGTGTGTGTGTGTGGAGGGGGGGGGGGGTCAATTCAGGAGAAAATTGTTACCTTTAATCAGTCAGTCGTTGCAAACATCTCAAAGTAAGAATACAAGAATGAAAATGTCACCAGCTCTCATCCAGCGTGATGGAAGAAAAAATAAATTGCTCTCATTATGTTTTTAAGTAATAACCTGTTTCTGACTCTTTTTTGATGGTCGATGGTGGAAATGTTTCCATTAGTGAACATGATTTTTATTTTATGTTTTACAAGATACAAGATGCCTTAGACAAAACATTATCCAATAAAAGATTAAAAGTAATGAAAAATAAAATTACATAATGTACTCGTAATGATACAAAAAATGTAATGTACACACTTAAAAAAGGGATTTTCTGTCTATTATTTCATTTCAGTTCATATGTCAGGCTTTAAAGGGCTTTAATCTACCCTGGAGGTACGTAGATTGTAGTTTTAAGCTGCTGTGTTTCCAAAAATGTTATAATGTGTTTCCAAACCGCCGTATACTCCTTCAAGGTTAAAGTCCGACTGCAACGCAGGTTCTGTCTCTCCGCTCTGAGTCTCCCTCTCCCGAGATCTGATCGTGCACTAAAGAGAAGTAACAAAAACCAAAACACATTTCTGGGAAACTTACAAAATCAATTGCTTTTACTCTCTTTTTATTCTTGCGTCTTTACTTACAACACTTTAGCTTTCTAGGTGGCTCAATTTCACATTATAGTGGGAAAGTGACACAACTCTGTGGCTCGAGCTCCTTTACAGCGAGGCACATTGTGTTCTTTCTTTTGAAACTGAAAAATCACACTTTTCCCAGAAGCTGCTACTTTAACTTTAAAGTCATTGAAAGTTGACTTTTTACTGGCTGTAATCAGGCAGTTCTTAACACTCCTTTGAAAAGGCTGGTCGCCTGTTTTGTTAGACAGCCATCACGCCGGGACGCACAAAAGGGGTGTCAAAGTGTACAATTACTGGAGTGGGCAGAAAAAAATATGTATATATATATATATATATATATAATAAATTGAATAATTTATTATTATGAGTCCAAACCATAAGCAAGTTTCCCTGACAACTAAAAAGGCACCGACAATCAGTAACCTTGACTATCGTATCCAGGAAACAAGCACATAATAGGTAAAAACTCACGCGATGATTATGAGCTTGAGTTGGAGTCACAATACATGAGTATATTGTTAAGAGCACAGGCTGAACGACGCTCAGGATACTGTGTTCAACTCAACGTTTGGCCAGTGACGATGTTGATAGAGATGTAAACAGCTTTATCTCACTGGATCTGAGGCTCTGCAGCCATCATTCTGTTCACAACAAAAGTAAACAGCGATTTCAATGTCATGTAAAAGTAAACATAATTAATCATATAGCTGCAAAAAGCGGGTGACACCGAGTGTGGTGTGTGTATTCAGGCTGGGACGGTTACATTGACTCTCTGCTTGCAAGACTCTGGCTGTTGAAAAGACAGACATCCATATGTTTTTGAAGTTCCAGCTCAGACTGAAGAAAAAAGCCTTGGATGACTTAAGCTATTTCCCCTTGACAGTACTTGCAAGTGCTCTCTGCCAGTACTCACACACACACACTCACACACACACACTCATGAGCACACCTTCATTTGCCAACCGCAACTCCCAATCAGGGGCGGCATGAGCCTGCTTATCCCCTCAGCGGAGGAGGAAATATGTCAGCCCCAGCTGAAGACGAGCTTCGAATGCAATCACTTGAACAATCACTGTTTTAATGAGAAAGATCCAACAAATCATACTCCCACATACCCCACTCCTTCCCTGGACCTGGGATCCATTCAAATGTTGCCCTGCCAGGAGGAACTGGCGATTTTGCCCCATGTCAGGGCAAATGCTGGGGAGAACATGTGCTTCTGCTATGTATCTACCAGCAGGACGGAAGACGAGGAGGGAGACTGAAGTGAGAAGCGAGGAGGAGGAGATGCTGTCACTGTGATGAAGAACAGATTGCACACAGTACGTATCGCTGCTGTCTCCGAGATCCAACGCAGCTAGTATTTACTGAAGGTCACGGATAACTTCTGTTGCCAGATTTAATCAGGTGCCATGTTTTCTGTTGATCAATGGTGGACGTATAGTCCTCAGATACCCCTTTTCACCAACTTGTGAACCAGATGAGAACCGATTTGTTTTTCCACAGCTCGGGTGCTAAGGGGAGCCACGTCATTGCGTCACTGCAAATGTCAGTTACGTTGCTGCGCAACAAAAGGTGTTTGCTCTAATAGGACTTGGTCCACCTAGCATCCAGATTCATTCTTATTTGAAAATGTCTCCATCTCCCAGTCTTGCTATTGCCGTTGGTCTTAATAACTCCACCCCCCTCCGCTTACTTAAGTGGTTCTTTCCTCTACACCAGCAAAGAGTTGGTGCTACCTTGGTACCGGGTTTTGTGGCATAGCAAAGAGTTGGTGCTACTTTGGAATCAGGTTTTCTGGCCTGGAGACAGTTCTTTGTCAGTGGAAACAGAAAGCCCGGTTCCAAACTCAGCACTGGCCCAGAACCAGAACCAGCCCTGGAACCGGTTAGGTGGAAAAAGTGGGCCCTTTTTTTCTTCTTTGTTCCAAACCCATGACATTCACTTAAAGGCATGTTAGGAGGATGTACAACATGTATTTTGTCGGTATCCAAAAAGGGGCAGGACATATAATCCAATAATCCAGAACAAGATTATTACAAATGCAACATATTATGACATTGTCCATTTTCCTAACTTGGGGAGCATGGCGGTGTGGTTGCTAGTATTGGTAAGAGTTCTGAATTCATATCCCAGCTATATTCTTCCTGTGCTTGCGTGGGATTCCTCCTGCTCGCCCACCACACTTCACAACCAGGAATGTCAGAGTGATTGGTGGGTTGAGATTGGCTGCAGGTGCAGGTGTGAGAATGGGATTGCTGTTTGTCTCTGTTTGTCCCTGAGATGGATTGCCAGCTTGTCCAGGGTATACCCTTCCTCTCACAGGGTGACAGCCGGGTTAGGCTAGAGCATACCCCCATAAACCTGAACAGGATTGAATAGAATACGGAAAATGTATAAAAACATAGATGAATGCTTTTGTAATCCCCCAACAAAATAGATACTGTCTCTCAACTTTTGGGCATAAATCAGTAGCTTTAAATTGTGTATAGAGTGAGTTAGGTAATTCAAACTTCAGATTAGACTCCCTCCACTAGTCAACCATTCATTCACTCAATCAAACACCCTTAGACCAGGGGTGTCCAACTCCGGTCCTCGAGGGCTGCTGCCCTACATGTTTTTGTTTTTTTTCCTGCTTCATCACGTTTCACAAAAATGAGTGCATCATTAACAGACTCATGCAGGCCTTGATGACAAGCTGATGGTGAATCATTGATCTGAATCAGGTGTGTTAAAGCATGGAAAACACGTCAGGTGGACTAAACACAGGTTAGTTTGAATGTGCAAAATGTGGACCATCTCAGATGGGCAAAACCCGGACCAATGTTGAGTTGTTTTGGGGCTAATAAAGGCAATGATGGGCCAACCAGATTTAGCATTAAAAAAAAAAAAAAACCTGGACATCATTTACTTGGTGCATGCTGGGTAGTTTTACTGGGATGCAGTTGTCTGGAAAGTCAAATCAGTAGAGGGACACAGTTGAGCAGGCAAACACGCTGATGCAGATGATTAGCCACTAATCACCCATTAAGTGTCTTGATAAGTTCAGCAACTGGGATCTGATGAGGGATTGGTGGGCTTTTAGCCGTAAGGCCTGGAGTGACACAAGTCCTATAAACTTTTTTAAAACAAAAAAGACACAGAAGGGTTATAAAGGTCTAATAAAGTTTGTTCGAAGTCACAACGATGTTTCTGTTACTGAGCCTGACACCCAGAAATATACCTCGACAATATCTTGTGATAATTAATAAATCAACAAAAAGCCAAAATGCACAAGCAGTGTGTGGGAAAATTAAAACCAAAGAGGGTAAGCAGCCAGGTGCTGCTAATCAAATTTGCTTTAGGTGAGCACCTTTTTTAAAGAAGAGGTTTTGGCACCAAGCTGGTGTGGAGCAGATGTGAGCCAAAACAATGCCATAGAACGAAGACACAGACAAATATCTTGACTCTAAATTATTTTGCCCATCTGGGAAGTGCTTTAGTCTCATTTCCAAATATTTCAGAGTGACAAGGCCATTCACAAGAAGAACAGATGCAAGAGAATCACTCATATTCCTCGGTGAACACAGAGTTTACCCCAAGGTGAGCCCACCAATCAGTAAGTAGGTGATTTGGTCCCCGACCACTGAAGTCTATAGGCCAAAATGTCCTAGGGAAAGATGCTGAACCCCACCTTGTGCATGGTCCAAAGACCTCTTAAACTTAAAAGGTTAAAATGTTAAAAAGTGCCCTGTAAAAGTCTATGTGATTAATTCTATGTTTTCCATAATGCAAATGCAAGAATGTTTTGAGAACATAAAACTTATCATATTGTGCTTTCAAGCATTGTGTTGGAAAAGTGATGACTTGGACTCCTTCAGCCTCCGCAGAAGCTGGGCACCTTTTCAGTTTCAGCCATGAACTCCTCTGTGTAACAAACTAATCTAGAGTCAAATGTGAAGCCATCTGTCCAACAGCTCAAGCTTGCCAGAAGCCGGATCATGCAAGAGGAGAACAACCCAACCAACAAAAATACAGGAGTACAACAGTAACATGGTCTCCAAGAGTTCCTCCACAACGTGAAACATACCACATCACACCAGCAATGATATACTTAGTTTTTCACACATTGCTGCTACATTTTGTCTCAGTTTTTCTTTAACAAACACTGAAACATTGTGCCATGTGTTGATGTTTTTTTCTGGGTTGTGTTCTTCTGAGTATTCAAGAAAAAAAAAATACACCCTCAGTAAGACAGGTGAAGAACCTGAAGAGAAGTCAGAGTACAGCAAAGCACTTTGATATACCATTCAGTACCCTCAGCAGATACTGCAAAAAGATCAGCCAGGATGAAACCGATGGCAAGAGGCAGCGAGGAGTAGCTGTCGGTTACCAAAATAAAATAGGTAGATATTTTTAGCAGAGCAGGAAAGCAAGCCGTCTGAGCGTATGGCCACGTGCGCTGACATGTATCCTGGCTTAACATCGGAGGAAGTAAAGACATTTGCCTATGAACTTGATCTTGTGAATTCAAATGAAAGCGTGACCTGACTGGTTCAAGGCTTTCTTCAAACGGCACCAGAGGCCAAAAGCATTGCCATAACAACATGTAACATTGTAGATGCAGTGGTGACAAGGTTCAGGTTTCTTCCGTCTGAGAGGAACCTGGATGCGACAGGTGTCACCGCTGTGCAGACGCCGGACAGGGTGGCTGCCTTGAGGGGATGTCAGCAGGTCAGTTCAGTGAAATCCTCTGAGCGAGTCCATCTCCATTGGTCTTATGTTAAAATAACCACCTTTGCAGCAGAAATAAATACATATTCAGCCAGTTTTGGTTTCCATAACTAGATTCCATGTTCATGACAACTATTTGAGAGGGGGATTGTTTTGAATCACATGAGGTAAAAGTGTATAAAGCCACAAATCTATGTATAATTAGGTGTTTGTTTTTCGATTGGTGGCTAAGAGCCAATGGGTAACTGTCATCTCTCTTGTTTCTTGGTGCTTAGCACTGTACTGACTTTTGAGCTGTGAGTGAAAACTTGACATAACATAATCACTCATATTTTAAAAGGAATATGTTCATTGTGCGGTTAACTGTTAACAGACCACCATGACATGTTATGTTGGCCTGAAAAGGTCCGAGAACAAAGATTAGATGAGCAGCCGGTCACTTGAACTAATTGTGTGTTTGCTAAACACAGTGGTCCTTTCTGAAGAAAATTATGTTTGAAAATAATGTAGCTAGTCCTCGTTACAGCTTATGTAAGAATCATAGAATTAAATCACGACATTTAATTATTCTCACAGGACTACATGCATCCTCAACACACTACACGTCCCCCTCTTCCTTTTTTTCCTATCCTGTTCTTATTATAAATACCTAGATGTCTTATGTCTCTTTTCCTTCGAGCACAACAAATTATACATTTATCGTTATACATCACACACTCTCCAAACTGCACCCATCACTGCCTTGTCTCCTCTTTCCTACTTTTTCATGCCCGACTTTTCGTGATCTTAGTGGAGGATTAAAATGCATATATATATGCTTTAGGTTTTTACCAAACATGTATATATATATATATATATATATATATATATATATATATATATATATATATATATATATATATATATATATATATATGTATATGTGTGTGTATGTATGTATATATATATATATATATATATATATATATATATACATATATATATGTGTATGTATGTATATATATATATATATATATATATATATATATATATATATATATATATATATATATACATATATATATGTGTATGTATGTATATATATATATATATATATATATATATATATATATATATATATATGGGAGATCTGGAGTAGTAGGGAAGTGGTCCAGGAGGTGTTTGGGAGCTGAAGGAGGGTGATGGGGGGGTGTGATGTAGGTGTGACAGAAGGGTTCAAGGTGGAGGTGGGACTGCATCAAGGATCTGCTCTGACCCCCTTCTGGGTTGCTATGGTGACGGACAGACTGACATTTGAGCTTAGACAGGAATCTCCACGGATCGCGTTCTTTGCAGATGACACTGATCTGTAGTTGGAGCAGGGGGAGGTGTGGCCTGGAGAGAACAGGGATGGAAGTTTGGGAGACAGGAGGGTGGACAGGATCAGGACCAGGACCAGGACTGAGAAGACCAGAGGGGCGGCACATGTTAGATGTTGGGATTGTTGAGGACGGAGGATAGGTAGATGGAGACTGATGATTTAAAGGAGCATGAGGCTCCTTTTAAGAAATGAGACTCTCTAGCGGGGGGGGCCTTCGGGGGTACTGCAGCCAACAGTGAAGCCGGCATGGGAGAACGGGGAGAACGCACATGCAGCGTCATGTGACGTCACATCCGCAGGACAGCGCGGGAAATTTGGGCCCGAATTGCAGCACATTTTGCAGCACACAGCCTGTTCAAGGCAACTGAGAGATACACTAGAGGGCTCATTCTTTTTGGTTTGGAACGCTTCATCTGACATTATTACTAGAAAACTTAAAACGTATACGAATTTTTTTCATAAATCCTGCCTCAATCCTGCCTCATGCTCCTTTAAGATAAAGATAAATATAAAGATTTGAGATAAAGGTTGCAAGTCTATTTGTTCTGCCCTCACATTCCTTTTCACTGGTAAACATGTTCAAATGTAAAATCTTTATCTGAAAAAGTTATGGATTTACTATACCAGTTTTAGCAATGCGGTGACGTTAAAAAAATAATTCAGTCCTTTCTACGTGAATGAGTAGCCCTTTTTTATACTTTCACAGCTTATACAGCATATGGTCAAATTTAATTTTGCAATCTGGCAGCATAAAAAAAACTGCTTTCCAGTCCATCACTGTGTTAACTCTAGATGTCATATTCAATGCGGTCCTGATGTGGTGAAGATGATGTTCCTGTTCAACAAAGATTACATAACCACACTCTGTGTACTGGGGAGGAAATGTCATGTTAACCATTAAATATGAAGTAGATGCCTGCTGTTATGTAAAATGTATGGGAACCCCACGGCCATGCGCTGGACTAGTTCACATAGCTGCTTTTGTAACAGCCAGATGTTGACCTTTTTCCCTTCAGCGCAGTCAGTTACTATGACCCACTTCTCATCTGGTCAGTGTAATACAGACTCAAACGAATTTAAGAAGTTCATCTTGAGAGGCCTTCATGCCGCGGCGGCGAGGAGTCAGTTGTGGGTAATTCATTGTCAAGACTGATAAAATTAGAGCTTCTGCGTAGCCTTCGGCAACTGAAGCCTAAATAGTTACTCCAGACAGATTCTGCTCAAACATGTCTGGAAATGAATTGTCGCTTCCTCCCATTTGTTGGATTTTGACTCTGTTAATTACACCTACATGAATAATCTGTAATTCTAAATATTGCAATAACATTTTGAATGTACGGAGCAGATGGTGCGATGCATGATATATGATACACTTAGCTATTCCTGGGAACATTTTCCCTCCAGTGTGTCTCATGGCACGTAGCGGTTTATCAAATTAGACAGAAAAGTTCCCCTTCTGTTGTGAACGACGGCAGACTTTGCTGGAGGAAACCGAAATGAGCTGTAGTAAAGTCTGAAAAATAAAAGCTCCATTCAGAAATAACACCGCCTGAAATATCCTCGGCTCATCAAGCCTTCAGGACACGAATTAGGACACATTTGAATATGTCAAGAAAATGCTTGCATCTGTGATGATACTGACTCCATTTTTCTTCTGTGCTTAGCAAATATTTCGTCTTCAGCCTTTTTTTATATGCATGCGTGTTGCAGAGAAGAGAATAGAAGGTGAGGGGATTTGTGGGCATCTATTGCACCAGGAAAAAATAATCAGTATTGATTTTCAGAGGTCAAACAAAGTCCAGAGAAGGAAGGCGGGAGTTCCTTACATGTTTTCCTGTTCGTTTATTAGTAGTGCAGACACTTGTGCTTCACTGAGACAATGGCAAAGAGATGGTGTCATGACCCACACAGCCGTCAAGGTGATGGTTTGTAATTGAATCCGGCTCCGCTCAGAGAAGGTACAGTAATTACAATCAGTGAAGAGACTCTCGGTGTCATGCCATCTCACCATAGGCAAAAATATCTTTTTTTTAATCTCTTTCATCAGATGGGGGGGAGTGAATCTTCAGCAAGCTTTCGCTACACATTTACAATCTATTTCATTTTTCTCTTTCGGTACAGCCGTGAATTAATGAGACAAACAAAGGAAAAATGAGAGCATCCGTCCTGGATTTGTGTGCAGGCTGCACCAAGGTCAATCAGGGCTAATGTGTCCCGCGTCCGTCCCGGCACTTTGAGCAATGGCACATGTGCCGGAGTCACCGCCACCGGCTCTTTATTGCTTCTGGAGAATAAGTCAAAGTCGAAGGCAGCTACCTTTTGTACAAGAGGCCAACGCAATTAGGTTTAGCCACCCATGGAAAACGTTTTGTTTGCGAGTGTGGATACATGCGAGGATGGATTTTAATCATGGAACAGCACAGAGTCGCTGCAGAGCCAGAACCGGGGGAAAGGGACGATAAAACAATTCCTGCATAATGCATCCAGGACTCCCTTCAAGAGTTACCTGTTGGGTGGAAGCGGCCGTTCAGTGGGTTTTTAGTACCCACTCATTATATTCTATTGTGGAACAAGACATCTATCTATTTTTTTCCCTGTGTAATCAGAGCGTGCAGCACCTCTACGGTGGAAAATAAAGCCCGTTTCATGACAGCGCCACGCGTCCTCCGTGCAGCTCGGCAGCCAGATTTAAGCCTTTGCAGGGGAAAAAAAGCTGTTATTTCAGCCAAGCAAGCTAAACAAATAAAAAAGAAAGAAACAGTCTGAACAATAAAGAGATGGAGCCGTGAAAAACTGCAAATGAGCTTGGCGGCGGGGGCTGCGCCGCTCACGCTGTGTGTTAAATGTGGGGGGGGTGAGCATTAACCTCGCCTACTGTCATCGCCCTACCTGTGGGCCCCAAACTCATCTGTATACGCAGCATGCCCCGGGCGGGGGGGGGTGTAGAGGGCTGCTAAACAAAACAAGCTTAATCAAGGAGCACAACAGTTTTCTTCTTCTCCTGTGCGGCTGACCTAATCAAATCAAGGAATGAGATTGATTTCACAAGGTGCAGATGGATCCCGTAGCAAGTCTAATTCAGTGCGCCTGCTCTCCGCTATGATGTGTGTTTTCTCGGCCCAGATGGTGCTGCTCGCGTTTGTAATTCACATTTCCAGATTTTTTACTCCTCCTCCTCCTCCTCCTTTTCCCTCCCTCGTTCTCTAACAACTTTTTTTTTCCTCTTCCATAGCTAAACCGCAGAGTGAATGTGCGTTGATGTGGATAAGTATCACAAAACTCATCTGTCAAGCGGGCGATCCTGTGATCTCGTTAGATATATCGCTAGCAACGCGCAGCCGCGGCTGCAGAGTCAGATCTTTGCTTTGGGAAAGTAAAGTGAAGGAAACAGAGGAAAGAGGCGAGAGGAGCCGAGAAGACAAAGGGGAAAGAGTAAGAAAAGTACTATCAAGTAGGGATGGGCGGTATGGACAAAAAAATATCACGATCATTTCTGGCATTTATCCCGATAACGATTAAGATTACGATAAAAAAAATACCAATTCAACTCCAACTTTGTAACTATAAATCTATCTCACTCTCAGATCCGCCATGTTTGTTACACAAAAACGTCATCAACGGGAATTCATCCTTCTTTCTCTCTTTCTCTCTTTCTTTCTCTCTTTCTCTCTTTCTTTCTTTCTTTCTTTCTTTCTTTCTTTCTTTCTTTCTTTCTTTCTTTCTTTCTTTCTTTCTTTCTTTCTTTCTTTCTTTCTTTCTTTCTTTCTTTCTTTCAGGCTCATTTCCTTCCTTCTTCCCTTCCTTCTCCCCTTTCCTACCCTCCTTCCTTCCTTCCTTCTTTCCTCCTTCTCTCTCCTTCCTTCTTCCCTTCCTCTTTTCTCCCTTCCTTCCTTATTTCCTTCTTTCCTTGTTTTCTTTCTTTCTTTCTTTCTTTCTTTCTTTCTTTCTTTCTTTCTTTCTTTCTTTCTTTCTTTCTTTCTTTCTTTCTTTCTTTCTTTCTTTCTTTCTTTCTTTCAGGCTCATTTCCTTCCTTTTTCCCTTCTTTCCTTCTTTCCTCCTTCTCTCTCCTTCCTTCTTCCCTTCCTCTTTTGTTCCTTCCTTCCTCCCTTCCTTCCTTCTTCCCTTCCTTCCTTCCTTCTTTTTTCCCTTCCTTCCTTCTTTCCTCCTGCTCTCTCCTTCCTTCCTTCCTTCCTTCCTTCCTTCCTTCCTTCCTTCCTTCCTTCCTTCCTTCCTTCCTTCCTTCCTTCCTTCCTTCCTTCTTTTTTCCCTTCCTTCTTTCCTCCTGCTCTCTCCTTCCTTCTTCCCTTCCTCTTTTTTCCCTTCCTTCCTTCCTTCCTTCCTTCCTTCCTTCCTTCCTTCCTTCCTTCCTTCCTTCCTTCCTTCCTTCCTTCCTTCCTTCCTTCCTTCCTTCCTTCCTTCCTTCCTTCCTTCCTTCACGTTGTGCGTGGATTTAACACCGAACCATAAATCATCTTTACACAAAAACATCATCAACGGGAATTTATCATTTTTACCGTGAGATGACAAATTCTTACCGTGGGGAATTATTTTGACGGTTTATCGTGAACGGTAAAATATCACCCATTCCTAGTATCAAGCTTCCCTATCTTTAACTCCCCCCATTTTTTGTGTTATATTTGCTGTACTTTACCTCCAAAGTAAATAACACCGAGCTGCAGCAGCAGTCTCTGCAATGATGGACTCGCCGCCGTGCAGGAAGTGGAAACGCTGACGCCACAGCGAACAGCTGTCTGAAGACAGAGTGTTTGCACCGTATCCAGGTGGTATTTTTACCAAAGTACGAGACAGAGATTTCATTAAGACCAGGAAATAGTGTCAACTTTTGAAAAGAAGGAAGGGCACAATATGTCTCCCTTAATTAAATCATGGATAATAAAGGTGCACTTTGACACGAGCAGCAGGAACCGGCTTCCAGTCTGTTTTAGGACGTTATTGCAGTCGGCTCTCGCACATACTGAAGTTCAATTAAGATTTTAAGGCTTTAATTTGGGAGCCTATTAAAAAGATTAATCTATTCTAAAATGATGTGGTGTAATTCATTTATTACAGTCAAGACAATGGTTCAAAGAAAACTTCATTATTTTGTTTTTGTACTGACTTTAAAAGCAATACAACACGGGAGCGAGACTGCAGTGTCTACTTTGAATATTTTATTACAGACTATATATAAATATATATATTATATTATATATGACTAGTGAGCAAACCGGCAGTGGACAGTAATTGCAATTCAAATTTCTTTGCATTCCAATCAGTATGTTTCAAGATGTATTTCACGGGGTTTCTTAGAGTATATATAGACATGCTCAAATTTCCATAATTGGAGGGCACGCAGAGTCTGAGCCATTCTGTTCGGCTCCTTCCTGCAGAGAAATGCAGATGTGCTCCACTGTGCCTTTTTGAGCTGTCAAAGTCATTGTTCTCAACCTGAGAAGTCTTGCAAATTAGCTAGTTCCAGTGCCAGCTGCCGGGATGCTAAGGCATGCATTGCTGCTGTAGGAGCTTTCTGCAGGTAGGACCGTAAAATACGTTTTCCGAACAGAGGCCTGGAATAATGGGCTCTGACAGCTTTGGATAAGTACTTTTTTTCCCTTTTTTTTTGGTCTTATTGCAAATTTCTGCTGTGAGATAGTCCTTTAACAACTCTAGCGGTGTTATATTCATCAGCAGGGTTCTGCAAGTAAACACCATTGTGCTCAAATGTTTGTGGTTTGAACTGGAAGCTCTGGAACAAAACCAGTTTTCCCTAAAATAAACACTGAATTATTGCCACAGTATTTGGCCCGAGGAGCTTTTTGTGATGCACGTAAAGTTGCTTTCGTCAACGAAAATTATGACTAAATATCGTCGACAACTAACCTTTATCACCTGAGGAAAATGAGACGAGACGCAACGAAAATGCTGGTCATGTGACGATAACGATGATTAAATATATAATGCAATATCATACAGGAATAAAAACCAGACTAAAATGTAGATTACAAAATAAAAACCCTGCTAAAATCTGTCTTAATTTTCATTGACCAAAACGAGACGAGACGAAATACTATAACAAAAATCTTTAATATCCATGTTTTACAGTAAGTTGTTTCCTCTGGTTTAGTGTTTAAACCAGTTTAGTCTCTAGATCTTTGGATCCACTTTCCTACATAGATGTGGAAAAGAAAAGCCAATGTGTCGTCGAAAAAGAAAAAGATGGGGAGAAATGTGGAAAAATAAATATGTTGTAAACTCAAATTAGAGTCTTCTGTATCTGGAATGAATGTGTTCTTGAGTCTATAAGGTAAGAATAATATAGTAATAAGATAATCTTGTTTGAATTGTAAAATGGGTTTGGCTAAATACAATCTTTGACTAAATCTAGACTAAAATGGACAATTCTGACTAAAATAAGACTAAAATGCTCAGACTTTTAGTCGACTGAAACTTGACACGACTAAAAGGAGAATGAATGTGACTAAAACTAATAAAAACTAAAATAATAGCTTGACCCAAAGACTAGACTAAAACTAAAATTGAAACAGGCTGACAAAAAAAACACTAAATGCGGCGTCCAGACCTTGAAAGTGAGGCGCACAGCGGCCGCTGCGCTGCAAAACACCCGACAGATGAAAAATGAAAAGCAAATTGCTCAGACCTAAGAACAAAAAGGAAGGTAAAAGAAGGTTTCATTGGCCATATTAATAATCATCTGCGTCTCTTCTCCTGTGAGAGGCCTGTGATATCAACTATCATTAGACATGCAAATAACCGCTCCATCTCCCCGTCCCTGGGATTAGGAAGGAAAGAGAGAAAAATGAATAAGTGGCCTGGCTGTGGCAGAAACAATTAAGCCATCCTCTTCACGGAAGCACTTGGCAGCGTCAGTAGCATCACGATGGTAAAGGTGTTGGGGGGGGGGGGGGGGCAGCACAGGGGGGGGTCCTCTGGCTAGCAGACCTGTCTGAGTGAACGTACAGCTGCACAGAGCAGCACTTTCAGGTGTCAGATCACCTTCGAGTGGACGGCAGCTACAAGCACAAGCAGTTCCTCCGGTGTCACGTCATCGTCATCCTTCGACTGTCGTCCAGATCCTAGATGTCACTTCTTTCCATCGGGTCCTGTCGGCCATTGCTGCTCCCAGTTTTTGGAGTGTAAAGCCTGAATTATGGTTCTGCGTCAAACCAACGCAGAGCACACGCCGTCGCCGTTACGCCGTTGTGAACCCTTCGGACTTCTCCGTCACTCCATTTCGCCGCGGTGCAGTACCCCCCGTGATCGCTTATTCGCAATCTTTTCCTCATTGGTTTATCCAACTTTTTCCGGTCACAGTGAATCAAACAGATAAGGACAACTATTGTGCAAAAAACCAAAACAAAAAAAATCACACATACACGAAGAAAAGAGCGCTGAAAGTTCACGACTGCTTCAAACCGGAAACCGGAAATGCGTTGCTACCAAGCGAACCAATCACAGCCCTCTTGGTCTGCGTGTGATCTGCGTCGCCTCGAAGCCTCGCCTTGTAGTTCCTTCTTCATAGTCCAGCAGGCCCGGTTCTACGAGGGTGCATAAGCATGCATTGCACCCTCAGTTTATGTGTTTGCATGCTCAGTTGAAAAGACTAAAAGAAAACTGACAAATGCGCGCGTTAGGCTTGATTTATGGTTCCGGCGTAGGGTACGCAGCGACGCGCACCGTACGTTTGCATCCCCGCGTATCCTACGCCGTAAGCTCTGCGTTGGTGCAACGCGGAACCACAAATCAGCCAGTGTCCGTCACTCATCTGCGTCCAGCAGTTTCCTGCACCAGCAAGACGCTGCTCTCTGCTGCTCCGTTAACACAAAGTAACGATGGATATTCAGAAATTGTTCAAGCACAATGACACAAGCAAGTTTATATTTATGGTTATATTTATTTTTGTTTTATTTTTTGTTGCTAGATTGTCTGATGGGTGAGGTAGCCCAGACTATATTGCTGAAAAAATGCACTTGAAAGACACTTTAAATATTATTGTTTGACTGGTATCATTCCACTTGAAATCACTGTCATGTTTAGTGATGGTTTTGACCTGTATAGATAAAATTAGTTTGAATTTCTATGTGTTATTTTCAGGGTAAGAAACATCTGTTGCTAGATTGTCTGATGGGAGAGGTAGCCCAGACTAAATGTAGCATTTTCTTTGTTCTGCAGCAATATTGCTGCAATAAAGAATTTGAAATACACTTTAAATATTCTTGTTTTGCTAGTATCATTCTGCTTGAAATTATGGGAAAATGCATAATTTAGTGTTGAATAACGTGCCAGGCATGTGCCCCCCCTCCGATCTGAGATGCAGCCCTAGTCATCATTTTCTAGAACCGGCCCTGTAGTCCAGGTCTCAGCACCAGATAATAGGATGCTTTCAACACAGGCCCTGAAGAAAGAGACCTTGATGGAGGTTGAATTTCCTGACTGCCAGACTCTGAGGAGTTTGTTGCAAGCGTTCCAGGCTTGTCCCTTTCTGGCAAGAGAGTCTTTTCTGCTGTCAGCCACATATGAACCCGTTGTCACGTGCCGCGGTGGCTGAGTGGGGGCGGCAGGGACAACAAAGCAACCAGGTGGGGGGGAAGGTTCACGGCATTGTCTTCTGTGTCAGACGGTGTTGACATGTTCCTTTTACCCCACACAGGGACCATGGAGTGTATTTCCACGCCGCTCGGAGACACAATCCCCCAGCATTCATCTGCCACATTAGACCAACATCTTGTGCTTGCATCACCATCTCTTTTGGCTAAAAGGGTCTGCTTGTTTTTTCTCTCTCAGTTGCAGCATTTTAACAGGATAAAAGAGAAGAATCATCCCAGTCTGAGACTCGGGGTACAAGTGGATATTTTCTTTTACCAAAGTAATCACTTTTT
Organism: Cololabis saira; assembly: GCF_033807715.1. Lineage (NCBI taxonomy): Eukaryota > Metazoa > Chordata > Actinopteri > Beloniformes > Belonidae > Cololabis > Cololabis saira. The sequence goes on along the minus strand of NC_084588.1, from coordinate 47,554,808 downwards.
CTCTCGGCGCACGATTTGAAACTGCCTCTAATAACCGCTCTCCATCTCTCACCTGTTGTCTTCACTCTACTTCCAAATTATTCTCATGTTTGCACTTTTCGCTGTTGCATAATAAAACTTCCAATCCAGAGAAAAAAGACAGTACGGAAGAGTATTAGTACGACGGCGTATTAGGGCCAAACTAAGAGCAAAAAAAAAATGGAAATTACGAGAATAAAGTCATAATGATATGAGAATAAAGTCGTAAAATTACGAGAATAGAGACATAATATTACCAGAATAAAGTCGTAATATTTTGAGAATAAAGTCGTAATATTTTGAGAATAAAGTCGTTACATTACGAGAATAAAGTCATAATATTAAATATATTATGAATATATAAATAGAACTTCACAAGATGCTCAATATTCCTCATTTTAACACAGGGAGAAGATGCTCTTCCTGTTAGAGTTCTCATGAATTATATGCTCGTAATATTACAACTTTATTCTCATAATATTACAACTTTATTCTCATAATATTACGATTTTATTCTCATAAATTACGACTTTATTCTCGTTATTTTACGACTTTATTCTCGTAATATTACGACTTTATTCTATTACGACTTTATTCTCGCAAAATTATAACTTTATTCTCGTAATGTTACGACTTTATTCTCATATTATGACTTTATTCTCGTAATTTCTTTTTTTTTTTTTTTGTCTTAGTTTGGCCCTAATACTCCGTCGTATATTAAGGCCATGCAGGAGAAAAAATATTTGAGAGGGGAAGATTTCTTTTATTGTGCACTTCGAGAAAAAAGATACAATTTAACTAACTAACTTTACAATTTACCTAACTAACTTACATCGTTGGAGTGTCTATAGGCCTACGAGGCATTTTGTAAAGACAGTCACATGTTCTGTTTGTTATAGTCTCAGAAGGTTGACTTTATTCTCGAAATTTTGACTTTTTTCTTAACATTTCAACTTTATTCTGGAAATTGTACTTCAACATTATTCTCGACATTCTGACTTTTTTCTCAATATTTCAACTTTTTTCTCTAAATTGTACTTCAACATTTATCTCAACATTTCAACATTAATCTCAACATTTCGACTTTTTTATCGACATTTCGACTTTTTTATCGATGTGCATAATGAAAAAAAACTCCTAACACATTTTTATTTTTCTCCCGCCTGGCCCTAATACTCTTCCGTAAGACAGAGAGAGAGTGAGAGAGAAAAAAATCCCAACCGAAAACGATCTTTGTCTTTTACGAGGCTACCTAACAAAATGTGAGAACAGTTAAGGTGGAGAGGGCATCATCCAACAGCTGAGATTATTGCTGAGACATAAACGCTGGCGTCTGTGTGTGTCAGGTTATTAAAAAGAGGAAAACATATTGCAGATGTGAGATGAACTTGAGAGGTTTAGGGACGAGGAGCCGCTGATTCCAGGCCATCATTCTGGAGATGAAGGCGAGACAAGTGAGTCAAAGTGTTGGGAAGTCAAACGAGACTCCCTGGAATGCTCACGTCTCCTCATATATCTCTCTTTATCGTCTCTCTCCTTCGTCTCCTGGAATCACCCGTCGGGAATGTCAGCAGAGATTTTTCCCGGTGCAGAGCAGGTGCCTCATTCGGGCCTTGCCTTTGCCCTGCCTGTGATTTACATCAGAGAAGAAGCTCGGGTTTTTCTAAAAAGTAGGGCTGGGGATTGAGTCAAATGTCAAGAATTGATTCGATTCCGATTCTTAAGATTCAGAATCGATTATCAAGATTTGATTCGATCCGATTAGATTCCGATATTGATTTGGGTTAGTGTTATTAAAACTGTTTTTTGAACTGTTGCATGAATGATATGACTGTAGTTATGCAACATATTAATACTAGTATTATATTGAGATTCAACAGCAAGTATTGTCAGCTAATGATGATGTAAGGACCAATCAGCTCCCAGAATGCTGATAGAACTGCTTTCAGAAACATCGTGGGGCAGAATTACCAAACAGATCCAGGGAGGAAACAGAGACGGATGAAATCGGTTTTAATTTTTCCCACATTCTGTTTAAATTTTTTCCATTTTCGGTCTATTTTGATTTTTAATTTTTGAGAATTTGGTTTTAGCATTTTATGCAAATGTAACCCCAAGACATTTTATAAAGTAATGAAAAATAGACAATTTATGCAATTATAACTGAAAAATGTAATGTTTTCATACCTTTAAACATATTTAAAGGCAAAATCATGTTACCAGTTATTCTTGTGTCCAACAAAACATTACTTTTTTGGGCATAAACAAAGAAATACCAAAAGTTGTAATTTAATGATGAAAAAAAAATCGATCTTTAGACATACGAATCGACTTTTAGGAATTAATATGAGAATCGATTTAGAAGCTGAAATCGAGTTTTTAAACACAGGCCTACTAAAAAGTAGAGGTGGTGGATGGAGGTAAAGGTGGGATGAGTGTCAACGACTCAACTTGAAAACGTGTGATACAACAACCTTGCTACTTTTTGGTGGTCCAGATCTGCAGGGAACTGTGATGTCACAGGTTCCCTCGTTTACTCGTTTATCTCGTTTTGATTCTCTACCTTTATGATAAAGATGTCACACTACTGGTCACAGTCAAAAATGCACCTCTTTCTCCTAGATCAGATAAATAAGGCCTATTAGATTAAAATGTCTTCACAAAGATACCGGTACTTCACAAGCATGTCACAGTTTGGTTATTTAGTTCCTCTTTTATTTTGAAACTTAATGTCCTTGTATTTCAGTTGCGTCTTGACTTCCCTTGTTTCCATCTGCCCTGATTGTCTGCACCTGTGTCTCGTCAAGTCTGCTGTGTAGGTCTTTCCCTCCCTGCTGGTCTGTTCCTTCCTTCCATGTTTAAGTTCTGGTTTTTGGAATTTGTCAGGTTCATGCTTTGGTTTGTTTTGTATCCTGTTTTGTTTGATTTAAAGACCATGAGGCTCCTTTTAAGAAATGAGACTCTCTAGCGCCACCATTCACCACGACGGCCGTCAGGGGTACTGCAGCCAACAGTGAAGCCGGCACAGGAGAACGGGGAGAACGCACATGCAGCGTCATGTGACGTCACATCTGCAGGGCAGCGCGGGAAAAGCGGCCTCAGCCTTGCAACACATTTTGCAGCACACAGCCTGTTCAAGGCAAAGGACAGATACACTAGAGGGCTCATTCTTTTTGGTTTGGAACGCTTCATCTGACATTCTTACTAGAAAACTTAAAACGTATACAATTTTTTTTCATAAATCCAGCCTCAAGTTCCTTTAAAAGAAAACAGGAGCAAAATAACAAAAATGTGACATTACTCTGCAAATCAGAACTGCATTTGACATATTTTAAAAGTTAGGAAAGCCCAGAGTGACGTAGCTGTGTTTAAAAAAAAAAACTGTAACTGAAGAATGCAATTGCTATTTCTAAACTGGATTTTGTTGTATGTGTCTGTTGTTCTTTGTTCTTAACGTTTTTTTTAATTTTTTATATATATATATATATATATATATATATATTTCTTTTTTTTTTTTTTTTTTCTAACTCTGTAACTCTGGCCAGGTCTCCCTCGAAAAAAAGATTTTAATCTCAAAGGACTTCCTGGTTAAATAAAAGTTAAATAAATAAAAAATTTAAATTTAGTTTAGGTTGTCGGGTCACACACCCAAATACAGGGACTGTACTAAAGCGGACATATTCTTTTTTTATTTTTCACAATATACCCTTCACTTATTCAAATTTTTGTCAATTTAAAATTCCGTTTTTTTTGTGATGCAACAACCGTGAGCCGGGAAAGCAGAGCTGCTCCACTGCTCCGACACGTGTGGATGGTGGCATGACAAAATGTAAAAAAAAACGTACTTTTACTTTGAAAAATCAGAGTGGAGAGATTTAAATTCAGCATCTGTCTCGTCATTATAAGTCACAAACCCTGGGTTTGCACGGTTGCTTGTGGCCTTGTAATGGACTGGTAACCCAACAGAGTTGCACAATCCCTCTCTCTGACCAGGAAAAGGTACAGACTAATACAAATAGGTAAATACATACAGTATGTATAATGGCATTACTGTGGATGCTGCACTCAGGAGCTCCCTATAGATGTGCCTCCTACTTCTTTTTAATGGATCCATTTTAATGTCTGAACCAGTAACTCAGGCGAGCGTGAATCAACGCAGCGTCGTCTCTTTTCCTTCAGTTCTGTGTTTTGCTTTGTGAGATTTCATTAGAGTAGTGTTCCTGTCCCTTCCTATTCAAGCCTTTATTAAACCCAGAGCAGAACATTATGGCATATAAGGAGTAAAATAATGACATAACACAGTTAAAAACAGTCAAAAGGCAAAAGGGAGCTGTTTTGCAGAGCAAGCAGAATTAAAATAGTTTCTTAACAAACACGGGCCAAGCAGGAGCCACAGGATTAAATCCTGCCGTCGCTCTTAAACTGGTTTACTGGCCTGAGAACAGGAGTCATGATAAAAATCAGCTTGTTGGGGATGAGCCGGACCAGTGCAGAGACGAAGCCTGCTGACATCAGCGCACTGCTCTGCAGGTCGGATCTGGGTCCTGGCGGTTCATGGGAAAACCTTCACGAGCCAGGAAACATAAAAGTTTGGATTGTTTTTAAATGCTGCACGACATGATCTTCAAGGTCAAGTATGCGTTAACCCTTTCAGTTAATGTGGACCACATTACCGCTAATATAGTTTTAGTTAATAATCATAGTACTAGGTGGGAAAGCTGGACTTATTCTGATGATGATTGGGCAACTGTCGGTAGCTTGGATATTTTTTTATTTTTTTTAAATTTGTATTCAAACAAGTTAAAACAAAAACAAAAAATAATCAGAATACATAAAATGTAATATACGAAAAAAAAATAATTAGCAAAACCAAGCAAATTAAAGAGACAAATCTATATGTAGATAGATATTTCCTGTTTGAAAGGGTGTAGGATGAAGTTTCTAAAAACTTTTCTAGTCCTACCCCTTCTAATGTTCTGTTTTTACAATTTCTTCATTTCACAGAACTCCAAAAGAAAAGCATGAATGAATGAATGAAAAAAATGTATTGGTCACCACCAAGCATGTACACTTAGGTCACAGCCAAAGAGTCAAGCCTTGGCTTAACAAACATAAAAGAGAAAGAAAAGGTGGTTCAGCTGAGCAAGGCACTTTGGTCGTTGGCTGTCAGTTCATGTGTCCATTTCCATTTTGTATCCATTAAGAGTATTGATCTGAAAGATTTGTTTAAACTTACTTGGTGATTTGCATGATTTCATTTCATCATTGCAGTTGTTCCACAGATTAACTCCCATCACTGAGACACAATGGGTTTTGATTTTGTTCCTACATGCTGTTTTTTGAAATTACATATTCCCCTGAGATTGTGTTTATTTTCTTTTATTTGAAACAACTTCTGGATGTCTTGTGGCAACTGATGCTGATTGGCTTTGTGCATGATTTGTATAGTTTTGAAGTCGACCAGATCCTTAAATTTGAGTGTTCTCAGTTTGATGAAGAGTGGGTTTGTTGATTCTCTAAAGGCCGCTTTATTAGGGCCCAAGCACTGACAGTGCGAAGGCCCCCCCTAAACGTGCCCCAAAAGTCACCAAATTTTGCAAACAAGTCAGGCCTGGCGAAAAATTTGATATTTAATGGTTTGCATTAATGGGCGTGGCCTAATGGCTCAACAGCGCCCCCTAGAAAACTTTGTGCCTCAAGCCCCACAATACGGTTTGACATACATGCACGAAAATCGCTACACGCCTGTATCATGTCATGACTTAAAGAAAAGTCTCTTGGAGCCATGGCCGAAACCAAACAGGAAGTCAGCCATTTTGAATTAATTGTGTAATTTTGGCGCAATTTATGCCATTTCTTCGGCCGTTAATGCGGCCCAAACCGTAAAGTGCACCCAGGTGTGTTATACATCAAAATGTCAAAAGTCAAAAGTGTAACCGTGGCGACGATAGACGCCAAAAAGCGCACCCCCCCTTCATCTGACGGTTGATAGTTCCTACTTTCTGCCATACCTTTTGAATGGTTTGACATAAAGAGTCGGCTGGTGGTGTCATCGGACTTGGTTTTGAGTCCTTGAACATAATTGGTGCAAATTAGCCCCGCCCCTTCTTCTGATTGGTCGATATTTGATAGTCCCTATTCTCTGCCATGACTTTTGAACGGGTTGTGATAAAGACATGTGGGTGGTGTCATCGGACTCGGTATTGAGTACATGACCTTCATTGGCCTGAATCAGCCCCGCCCCTTAATCTGATTGGTCAATATTTGATAGTCCCTATTTTCTGCTATAACTTTTGAATGGTTTGATATAGAGAGTCGTGGCTGGTGTCATCCGCTAAATGTCCAGGCCTGAAGAATCTACATCAAGTCATATAAGCGCTTCCACTGCAGCCTGAACGTGCACAAGGGTGCGAGGGCCCATTCATCGCTGCTTGCAGCTTTAATTTACAATTCTTATTGCTATTTTTTGAAGTTTGAAAACTTATTATCTCATCGAGCTGTGAGCCAATCAGCAGCCTCCATCCGCCCGACCGGATCACAACGACCGCTTCGTACAATTAACAGCTGAAAAGGCCAAATTAGCTCGATGATAAAAGGGACCCGCTTAGCTCTTAAGTCACAGCTCACACGTCTCCATCCGACTGTCACTCCAAAAGCCCGTCCCTAATTATGCATAGTTTTGTGGTTTTATCTGATTTTATATGATGAGGTGAATAAAACTTTTAACAAGGGGGTCAAAGGGGCCGGACCTGGAACACCTTGGAGGCTGAGTCACGAACTGGTCAATCACAGCTTTCATTAAACTACTATATCAGGATTCAACAACTGATGTTTGGGTTTTTGTCGTGTTTCACCACATCAGAGTCAGTTTTTCTGAGTTGCAGAGACTGAAGCCTGTAACCTGTCATGAATACTGAGGGTCACCTGGTCCAAACTGGTCTCACCTGGTCTCCGGCTGAGGCTCAATTCATCCAGCAGCTCAGCTGATGAGGGTCAACCAGTAGACCTAGGCCACGTTTACACATAGCCGGGTATTTACAAAAACGGATATTTCCCCCCCTACGTTTTCAAAAATAGCATAACTTCCACAAACCCACATACATACGCTGTTAAGGTGCTATGAGCAGCCAAACCTACAGGGGGCAGTGTAACGAGAAGATAAAGTCATGCTAGCCAATCAGAATCCTGGAAAAAAACATCAACAAATGACACGAGTAACTTCCAGTTACTTCCAAGATGAACGAGAGTCTTTCGTTTGGAGCGACAGAGAAGTGGAGTCACTTTTAAGTGTGACTTTAGAATATAAAACAAGTAAAATACAAGAAAATATTGACGGTGGCCAAACAAATTGTAAACACACATGCAAGTTATCTTGAAATGACCAGCATTTTCGTTGCGTCTCGTTTCGTTTTCTTCAGGTGATAAAGATTCGTTGACGATATTTAGTCATAATTTTTGTTGATGAAAGCAACTATGGATGGATGGATGGATGGATGAATCGTGATGTAAGGATGGTTGGATGGATGTAAGGATGGATGGATGGAAGGATGGATGCACATTTTAGCAGAGTTTTTATTTTGAAATCTGCATTTTAGTCTAGTTTTTATTCCTCTACGATATTGCATTATATATTTAATTATCGTTATCGTCACATGACCACAACTTTTGTTGCGTCTCGTCTCGTTTTCCTCAGGTGATAAAGGTTCGTTGACGACGATATTTAGTCACAATTTTTGTTGACAAAAGCAACTTTAGGGTCAGAACCACATGCTGACTGTTGTTCATCAATGTTTATTCATCATTTCCAAAATGACAGTAAACGAAGAGCCTCCTGTAATAGACGGGATGTAATGCAGCTACAATCAGAGAGCTCCATTACCACAGAAATGACCCTGAAAATGGTCTCTCACCGGGTCTCACAAATCACCCTCTTACATGATCGTCCGGCGCCAACACATGAGCTTCACACTTCCCCCAACACGGGGGTGGGGGTGGGGGGGGGCACCCAGCGCCGTGAAATGTGTTGTGATGGTTGTCATGTCCGGAGCTAACGAGTCGGGACGCGCCGTCGCTGCGACGTGCCATTTGTCTCCCGTAATAAGACATGAGGGCTTGAAGGAAGTCGGCATCGCAAAACGACTTCTTCCTGGAAGGACACACACGGACGCTTGCCAGGAAAGCTTTTTATTTGTTTATTTATCCGTTTTTTTCTGCGTATGAGTGTGTGTTCGTGCATCCTGGCCTGCACATGTGCCCAGCCTGCATTAAGGGTGTGTGTGTGTGGATGTGTGGATGTGTGTGTCCCCGTACAAACCCCCCCCTCCCTATTCCAGCTGACTGGTAGATGGATGCTGGCTGTCACACCTGCCTGACTTTGTTCCTGCCAGATGCGGCGGGGTCGCGGGGAAAGCGCCCAAACACTCATCAATCTCAACCATTGTCCAAGATCCTTTCGGCTCCGGCAACCGCTTCCAATATCCATTTAGCTGCTCCAGATGCTGGCAAAAATGCTTACACACACAGGAACGGGGTGACCGAACCCGCTGCCCCTCCGCTGTCAGGGCGGGCTGGACGGAAAACAAAGGACGTAACGGGGACCGGGAATAATCTCCGCACTAAGAGCTCGGGGAGAAATAGGAGTTTAACTTTGCATTCACTCTGTGAGGTCGTCATCGTCATTAGACCGGCAGTAAAAGAAATTGAATTTGGTTGTGCTCCCAGAGGTTGCAGTTGAGTGTGATGCAGTGAGCCAGTTTACTCACAGGGATCTGTGGTCTTTTCATTTAATAACATCAAAGCTGAACGGGGGGGAGCTCAGGGGGGACTATGGACTCCTGGATCTAAAAGGATGCACATTGGCCACGGTTACATGATGTTTTTTAATTCGGAATTAATTATTCCGAATTAAATGATTCCGAATTAAACTATTTTCCTTTGAGTTTACATGGAAATAGTAATTCCGAATTGGGGTTTACATGGAAAACACATTTGATCGGCTTTATCCAATTAAGGTCTGGGGGTTGGGAAGGTTCTGGTTTGATAGGGGGGCGGACCGGAAGTTACGTCTACCGGAAGAAAAACAAACTTAGCCGCTACAACTTTAAAAAGCTCACCATTTTTATCTTTCCTGCAATCTGTTCTTTTAATTATTTCCAGGTCCTCCAAGCTATTAATTAAATAAATGGTCTCTGCTCTTGACCACCGTTTACTACGTGCTGCCATCTTGAAACTTTGTTTGGAAAACAAGCCCAGCGTGGAAAATAAGCGTCATGGAGACAGACGGGCGAGGGAACGAGCAGAAAGACCGGAATTAATTTAAAGAGGAATGAGTGAATACATGATCGCGGAATTATTCTATTCGGATTTAAAATCGGAATAAACCAGCCACTTACTTTGGAATTCAGTTTAATTCGAAATATCCATTTTAATTCGGAATTCGGTGTTGACATGGTCATTTTTACTCATTTTAAATCGGATTTAATTTTAATTCTGAATTTAAAGGAGCTTGAAGCAGGATTTATGAAAAAAATGTGTATACGTTTAAATTTTTCTAGTAATAATGTCAGATGAAGCGTTCCAAACCAAAAAGAATGAGCCCTCTAGTGTATCTCTCCGTTGCCTTGAACAGGCTGTGTGCTGCAAAATGTGCTGCAATTCGGTCCCGAATTTCCCGCGCTGGGCTGCGGATGTGACGTCACATGACGCTGCATGCAGGTTCTCCCCGTTCTCCCGTGCCGGCTTCACTGTTGGCTGCAGTACCCCCGACGGCCGTCGTGGTGAAGGGTGGCGCTAGAGAGTCTCATTTCTTAAAAGGAGCCTCAAGCTCCTTTAAAGAGGAATTAAACTTCCCATGTAAACTCACTGACTGTTTACAATCATGTATCGTCCCAGTGGCTTTTCAACTTTACTCAGAGGCTGTAAATCTCCAACAATGCAGTCCATTATCAATGTGTCTACCAACCGCTTTCCAAACAATTTCTATGTGCTGAACCAAAATAACGGCTAAATAATGTGCAACTTGTTGGTTCCAAAGCGCCATTGTCTGCCTCTGGAAGTTTACCAAAACCCCCTGCATGTGATGCAAGTGTGCTCTGACGCAGACGCCACACCGAAGGGCCAGAAAAGTAATTTTAATCATCCAGACTTGCAGCAGCGATGATTGGAAGCAACGTTTGAGTAGTCTGGCCGCTAATGGGGGAGACAAAATGGAGATTGGAAATATAAAACTGGTAAATAAATTTCATCCCACTGTCATCTTTGTTTCATACCAGGGAGAAGAAAAAAAAGAAAAAGATTGTGTATAATATTGTGGGGAATTATTTATTGCAAAGCACACACTGGAGAAGCTGAACACCACAAACAAACACAATTTAGTTTGTGTTGTTTTTAGACGAGGTGAAGCTTCAGGGTGTGTTTTAACCGCTGGCCGACTCTTCTCATGACGCTCACATGTTTCCAAACACCACCGGTGACTTTATTGGTGTGAAAACCAAGAAAAGACGGCTCCCTCCCTTCACACCTCCGCCAGCTTTCAGTCCTGCTTTTCTTTTCTACATTTTCACAGCTCCTCTTCTCCCTTTTTAATTCTCCCTCTCCTGCTCTGGAGTCTCCAGAGGTTTGAGAAAAATAATGTACACAAACATAACAGGCGAACAGGAAAAAGAGCTCACGTTGTTTACTGTCGGAAAGAGGAAAAAGGGAGAGCAAGAAAACACAAAGGAGGAGGAGGAAGAAGCATTTCCATTCCCGCAACCGCTTTAATTGTGAAGAAAGCAGAAAGTTGGGAGGATTCCTGTCGGTATGCAGATGTGCTTTGAAGCTGTCACTCACTCACTCGGCGAGAGGCTTTTGATTAGGCTTGTTGCACCGGAGGCTCATGACCACGTTGGCAAGCAGGAGCCATTAAAAACCCCCCAAATCTCCGGCACCCCCCCCAACAACTGGGTCACCCTCGCCAGAGACGTGATGGTGAAGGTAACGCCGCTAATAAGTCGCTGCTCCTGAAGCTGGAAGTACCAAGGTAGGGGCTGAATAAAATAAAAATAAAGTAAAAATTCCTTTTCTTTTTCAGGTCGGTACTTACGGAGAAGTGCAACTTGTAAAGTAACCGAGATAAAACTCGCTCAGAGGTGATACACAGCATTTATATCTACGTTTAAAATATACCGTGGCGCTATGTCCGTTATATACTGGGGCGTGTCACTAGTGAGAAGAATTTCCAAATTTTTATCTCTAGATGTTTGTCAGTGGTTGACATTTCCCCCTGTAGCAGGGCGAGTGCTACCGGGGCCGACCGAAGGATGTAGAGACACGGAGTTTCGTGCAGACCCGTTTATTCACCCAAATCACACGTGCAGAAGCACAGCATCAGACAGCTCCTCCGACATTTTTCTTCTGCTGTCCAGCTCTGCCTTATAAAGCAGGCAGGGTGGAGGCGCGGCAGCCACTCAGGTTGATGGGACACAGGTGCGCGTGTCCCATCCACCTCTCCACCCTGCCACACCCCCAGTTTGTGTTTCTGTTTTGCCCCGCCTGTCTTCCATCTGCCCTGATTTTTCACACCTGTGTTTCGTTACCTCCTTGTGTATATCTGGTCTTGTCTTTCCCTTGCTCCTTGTTGTTCCGTCCTGTTTCCTTCCTGTGCGGTTCCTGTGTGACTTTTTGATCCTGCCAAGCAGCGCTTTTGTTTTTTGTTTTTTGTAGAATAAACCCTTTTTTGTTGAACTCCTGCCTCTCGCTCTCCTGCATCTGGGTCCTCACCACACCAGCCTGACAATGTTAGGAGAGGTTGTTAGGTTTTGAATGCTTAAGTTTTGTCACAACTGGATTATTATTTTGAAGTTTGGTCAAATACTTCAGTTAAGAATGTGAAGAAATTACAAGTGGCACTAACTAAAGTTGCACGTTATGATATATTGTGTGCTGATAGATCTAATGTGTCCAGCAACATAATAATCCAGGCTGGTTATCTATAAGACAAAGGTCTACTTATACTTTGTTACATTTTCTGAGGAATATACTGGTGACTCGATCTCCGAAACAACTGTATGACAGATTATACTATCATTTTATCACCATGGTTACAGTAGAATTACACCAGAAAGGAGGTTCCTACTACCGAGGGTGAGAACAGGTTTGATACAGAGAACTTTGGTTGAACTCTATACCAGTTCATGTTTCTCATGTAGGTAGCAACGATTAGTTTAAGATTCAGTTGAAACAATATCTTTTAAAATGTAATGAATTATGATTTGACATTTGGAAGGAACAGAATGAAGTTTGAATAGAATTACAGGTAGTGTAAACCCTATAACAATAAAGGTGGAAAGTGGTCCAGAATTCTAAGATAAGGTCATTTCAGGCAGGTTTTGTTTATGAAGGCGTTTTATTTAGTTAATTTCTATGTATTTATGTCTGAGAATGATGGTGCTTTAGTTTTATCCTCTGTGTTGTTTGTGACTAAGGGAGTTGTGTCTATTATTGTTTTGTTTGTCATGTATAATGTATGTCTGTGTGTTGTGTGAATGTCGGACCCCAGGAAGAATTAGCATTAGCAACGCTGTTGCTAATGCTAATAGGGATCCTAAATAAAACAAACTAACTAACTAAATATACTGGTACTTTTACTGCTATGAGTTTTTGAAACTGTGAAAGAGCTTAATCTGAGTATTTGTGACTTTTCTGACAGGTGGAACTGGAAAACACACATGTCTTCAGTGGAGATGTGGATGAGTGCTTTTACTTTAACACTCACATCTTCAACAGTGATCTGCGTCTTGACTCGTTCATGTTTTACTCTGAAACCGGAGTAATAGAGTGTAACTGCTGCTGGTGGAGTCTACCATGTGAATAAATCCATCCTGAAATGTATCTCAGAAAACTCACGGAGACTATTTGTTCTGCTTCAACAAATAAATGTATTGTTTGACTAAAACTATCAAGTCCTTCCTTTTGGACGGCGGGCGCCTCGTCTTATTCATCTTTACTGTAAACATCTACGTTGTGTGTTTAAATCCTGCGGACGTTCAAGCAATATCAAACTATTTTTAATTAAATACTTTTTCAGGTCAACAGGTTCCACAAAATGTAATTATGGACGTTGGCCACATTACATAATTATGTGGACATTAACAGAAAACAAATCATTTTAAGTCAACAGAGACAGTTATTATATCTGGTGACGTGCAGAGTCGTCCTCATTCATGTTTGGACCAGCGCTGGGGATCCATTCAAATGTCAAGAATCGATTAGTTCTGCAACATATTAATACTAGTATTATATAGAGATTCAACAGCATGCAGCTAATGATGCTGTAAGGACCAATCAGCTCCCAGAATGCTGATAGAACTGCTTTCAGAAACATCTTGGGACAGAATTATCAAACAGATCCAGGGAAGAAACAGAGACGGATGAAATCGGTTTTATTTTTTCCCACATTCTGTTTAAATTTTTTCTTTTTCGGTCTATTTCGGTTTTTAATTTTTCAGAATTTGGTTTTTAGCATTTTATGCAAATGTAACCCCAAGACAGTGTATGAAGTAGGGCTGGGCGATTTTGGACAAAAATAAAATCCAGATTTTTTTCTCTGAAAACCCGATTTTCAATTTCGATTTCGATTTCGATTTTTTTGGTAAAACTACAAAAGACAATTAATTAAATTGTTTTAAAAATGTCATCTATATTTTCAAAGAAAAATAGCAAACAAATGTCCCTATTGGGAATGAAGTGCAATTGAAAGATACTGTTAATCCTCCTTGAGTTTAGTAAAGTGACCAAACAAAGACGAGCTCTGTCTGTAATGCAGCCAGCTGCAAAAAAGGAAAATCCATTTTCCGATTTTCCTTTTTTTAACATCGTCTTGATTAATAAATCCGATTTAGATTTAAGATCGATTAAATGCACAGCCCTAGTATGAAGTTATGAAATATAGACAATTTCTGCAATTATAACTGAAAACTTTAATGTTTTCATACCTTTAAACATAATTAAAGGCAAAAACATGGCACCAGTTATTCTTGTGTCCAACAAAACATTCATTTTTTGGGCATAAACCAAAAAAAATACCAAAAGTTGTAATGTAATGATGAAAAAGATCTTTAGACTTACGAATCGATTCTTTGGAATTAATATGAGAATCGATTTAGGATCGGAAAATCGTTTTTTTCAACACAGGCCTAGTTTTGAGTGTTTAATGCTCTTAAATCCATCATTTATAGTCTCGACCTCTCAGGGAGACGGTCCCATCAAGGAGGTTTAACTGCTTGTCGTTTCCCCTCCTCATGTTTCTGGTGGGTCTTTCTTTCCAGGAAAGAAACACTTTGAATTGTGTTCTTCAGCAGATGGGGTGACCCTTCTGAACACCCCATAAAAACACACTGAGTTATGTTGGATGAAAACGTGCCTCACCGATAGTTGCACCTCACAAACAGCCAATTTGAGCTGGAGATAATGCAAAAGGGCAGTTTTCTGGCAGAAGGTGTTTGGGACGGAGGAATGGCTGCAGTAGTTTAGGGACGATGTTTGGCTCGTTGAAGGAAGAGAGACGCCAGCAGAGCTGCACGCCTGCACGCCTGCACGCCTGCACGCCTGCACGCCTGCACCTCTGCAGACATTTACCACCGAGGGAAGCCTCTTCTGCTCCTGCAGGTTTGTTAACACGTCAGTGTTTGACGAAAACTAGACGTTTCAGCCCCGTCGTCCACTGGAGTCAGCGTTAACATGTATATAATAGCACACCAGTGGCGGCTGGTGCTAACAGTTTTTGGGGGGCACAATCTACCTTAGTACACATCGGGGTGTAACGGTACAGAGAAATCACGGTTAGGTACAAGCTTGGTCCAATGGGGAAAAAAGAAAGGTAGAAAATAATATTTTGGTCCTTTTGTTTTGAAAAATGTAACCATCCAATAATGGCTTATTGGTCATAAGTTTTAGTGAAGCAGTTCAGTTCTGCTGCAGTGGAAACAGAAAACTGAACATAAAGTCGGGGTTTATCCGTTCAACAAGTCCACTGTTATTTTTCCCAGACCATGAAGGTTGCTGGTTTATTCTGAGAGCTTAATGTACATAAAGAGCTAACCAGGATCTTCATATGGTAAAGTTTGTAAGGTTTTAAATAAGTTCTGTGTACAAATTGACAATGAATAAGCTGATGATCTGGGTTTCTGGAAGATGATATTACAGGACTGTCTCAGAAAATTTGAATATTGTGATAAAGTTCTTTATTTTCTGTAATGCAATTACAAAAAAACTAAAATGTCATATGGCATTATGGCTTACAGTTTAAGATTAAGATTCCCAGAATATTCTAATTTTTTGAGATAAGATATTTGAGTTTTCTTAAGCTGTAAACAATGATCAGCAATATTAAAATAATGAAAGGCTTGCAATATTTCAGTTGATTTGTAATGAATCCAGAATGTATGACATTTTTGCTTTACAGAAAATAAAGACTTTATCACAATATTCTAATTTTCTGAGACAGTGCTGTATATTAGTCCATACATCATTCCAGTTGAAATCCCAGTCAGGTATTGCCCTTCTCTGTTGCATCTAGGGCTAAAGGTTTATATGACATTTTTAAAATATATTGATATATAGCTGTGGCTATATGTTTTTTATTTTTGTTTTTCTTTTATTCTTCTTCTCTTGATTAGATGGGGGCGGCGCCCTAGCGCCCTCTACTGACCAGCCGCCGCTGGAGCACACATGTATATTTCATCGCCCTACGGGATCCCGGGGTCCAGCGGACGAAAGGAAAGTGTTACACCGTGGTGAGGTTGTCTTGTCTTGGGCTTGTTTTGTCCTGTCATTTCCTGTTTTATTTTGAAAGGTAATTCTCTCATTTCAGGTCCCTTGTCCTTCCTCATGTGTGGTGCATGTCCACAGCCATAGTAATCGCCATAGTAACCATTGCTCGTGACGAGCAATTTTTTTTTGTAATTTTTTCCTTAGCTAAATTTCATAGCCCTTCTTTTTCCTTGCTCAAGAGGGATTTTTTTTGTTTGTTAACTTATATCCTAGCTTAGATTCATAGTTCTTGGTTTTTCCCTCCTCTCGGAGTGTTTATTGTTCTATCTATAGTAAGAGTCTAGTTTTGTTTATAGCCATTAGTTTGTCACTCGCTCCGAGGTCTCCGGTGAATTCAATAAAAGCCTTTTGTTATCTAATATCTGCATGTGAGTCCTGCTTTGAGTCTCGGCCTGACAAAAAGATGTTAACGCACGTGTGTGGTCAGACGTTCGGAAAGCGCCAACAAGTGCAGAGCAAAGACTCGCTGGCGTGACGCTCTTACAGAGGATGACACGTTCACTCCTCTGCACAAGCCTCACTTCCTCTGCAGATTCCCGGGGACGTCCTTCGTTCCTGCTGGCCGTCACCGCAGACGGATGACTAACTTCAGCAGCTCCTCACATCCTCTCTCTGAACTGTCAGCGCCACCTCCTCCAGGCCTGCCGGC
Source organism: Cololabis saira (assembly GCF_033807715.1). NCBI lineage: Eukaryota > Metazoa > Chordata > Actinopteri > Beloniformes > Belonidae > Cololabis > Cololabis saira. The sequence goes on along the minus strand of NC_084588.1, from coordinate 47,538,331 downwards.
CCCATCGGGCCCTGCAGGGCCCCGGCCCCGCCCCCAACCCCCCCCTGGTCCCAGGGTTGTTCCCACGTACCAGAAGGGATGCACATTTCCATTCATTTATTCATTCACACTCTCCAAGAACAAGAATCAAAGTTTTTCTCTCTGGATGAAGTTCATCAAACTGAGAACACTCAAATTTAAGGATCTGGTCGACTTCAAAACTATACAAATCATGCACAAAGCCAATCAGCATCCGCTGCCACAAGACATCCAGAAGTTGTTTAGAATAAAAGAAACTAAACACAATCTCAAGGGAATATGTAGTTTCAAAAAACAGCATGTAGGAACAAAATCAAAACCCTTTGTGTCTCAGTGATGGGAGTTAATCTGTGGAACAACTGCAAAGATGAAATTAAATCATGCAAATCAGCAAGTAAGTTTGAACAAATCTTTCAAAATCAAAATTCTTCCAAACGACCAAAGTATCTTGCTCAGCTGAACCACCTTTTCTTTCTCTTATGCTTTTCTTTTGGAGTTCTGTGAAATGAAGAAATTGTAAAAACAGAACATTAGAAGGGTTTTTGAAGTTTTTTGAAACTTCATCTTACACAGGAAATATTTATCTACAAATAGATGTATCTCTTTAATTTGCTTTGCTTTGCCTATGTTTTTTTTGGTATATACATTTGATGTATTCTGATTATTTTTTGTTTTAACCATTTGAATAAATAAATCAAATCAAAATGAAAAAAAAAATCAAAAACCTCTTCAAGACTGGATTTGCTTTGTAATACTTGACGCCGTGCTGTTAAATCTCAGCGTATAAACTCTGTGAGGCTGAAGAACAGCCCTCTTTGTGTACTAATGCATCACTGATGGCAACACATCGCTCTTCCAAACATGAAACTCTTATTGGCAGTCAGACCGGGATTTTGTGAAAGTATTTCTATGATCCTGCTCTTCTCTCAGGTCCATTAACTCGGTTGAAATACTGTGGATGTGGAAGCTGCCAAGCCGTTGCTCAAGTTTGAGCTGGACGCTGAAAAAAACCTTTTACCCCACGAATTCAGCCCCAACGTCAACCTTTACGCTGAACTTTTAGGTTGACGCGTTACATTTCTGGACAGGTAAGAAAAAAAATGGATTCAACTGTTGGATTTTTTTGCTGTGTTATGAAAATGCATGTAAATTATCTATGTTTTATAGTGTTTGTAACTATCATTATACTCAGCATTACAAGAGGAAAACACAGTGACAAGATGAGAGTTGGAAGCATTTTTTGCCCTATTGAATGTAACTACAAGACTGTGATTGATTGTCATAGTCGTGATTGAATCAGATAAACCTTAGAGACAACTGAATGCTTTCAATATGATTGATTAGTAACTATGGAGTATATATATACATATATATATATATATATATATATATATATATATATATATATATATATATATATATATATATATATATATATATATATGGCTTACGTCTGTATTAACTTCCGTAGCCAGGAGGAGTGCAGAAACAGATTTCTCCAACAAACCTTGATTCTGAAAAGTTTTGGTCGTGGAGCGAGGCAACGTTGTAGCAGTCTCCCTCTGCTTTTCTCTGCCATAATTGAAACTTTTTCTTTAATAATTTAATATGTTAAGAATTTTGTTGATGATTTCTCCTAAATATCTAGTAAAAACCGCGAAAAGCAGCTCAAAAATATATATTTCAGCCCAATTGGGCTAAAACTTGCCCAACCTGGCAACACAGATTTAGAACCTCCGCAGGAGATTCTCCTCAAAACGATAAAATGAACTTTTTAATGATGACTGGATACATTCCCTCTAAAACTAAGACCCTTGGATTGAGATTTAATACAAATTAAGACATTTACATTTTTTTGCAAAAGTGGATTTTAAGACTTTTTAAGGACTCGCAGCGCCCTGATCAATATTGTTCAGAGTATATATGTATATATATATATATATATATATATATATATATATATATATACATATATATATATATAAATAAATATATAAATTGTTAATTATTAATATGTATATCATTTTTTTATAAATATTATTTATTCATCTATTCTCTGCATAAATATTGGTATTGGTATTAACCATTACCATGTTGGTAAAAAACCTAAGGCATATATATATGCATTTATAATATATAATATATATTTATTTTATTAAAATATATATATATATATATATATATATATATATATATATATATATATATATATATATATATATATATTTTTTTTTTTTTTTTTTTTTTTTTTTTTCTTGTCTGCGTATCAATGGTTAATACCAAGTTGAACTATATATTTTAAATGCTTGGAGAGCCGTCTTTGATTATCAGTTCAGCAACGGAAATTGCCTGAAAACCTGGGGAACCCAAACTTTTGCACTCTTGCAGTTGAACAAAGAAAAAAAACGACAAAAAAAAACAGAAAACCAAACGTGATCACATGCGACACGGTGATAAACACTCACGGCACGAGTTTTCCATCACAATATGGATAATTGCTGATAATCCTGGAGCTCAACTACACTGTGCAGTGCAGCGGAGTGAGACTGTAAATTTGTATCCTTAATAATGTTTGGAAATTAATTAAAAAGAAAAAAAAAACACAAACCCAGAGAGCAACCACAGGTGGAAGTGAAGAGAGCAGACGTGACGACTGCAGGTCGGCACAACCCACGGCCGTTTAACCCATGATTTCTATCTTTATTACTGTTCTTAGTCTTATTATTGTTTTTTTACCACCCGTCCAATGGGATCTGTTGGCTATTTTATGCAACAATTTCGCTTATGTTAAGCTGCCTGACTACTCCTTGTACAAGTAATAAGATTATTGAATCTACAGTAACTTCTCTCTGTCTTGTGTCTCATTCTTGCTGCTGCATAATTGAACTGCAGAAACAAATTTCTCCAACAAACAGTTATCCAAATTATTTAACCAAAACATAGTGGTTGACACAGGGGTCTTCAACTGGGGTCTGTGACCCCTAGGGGGGCCGCGGAGGTACTGCAGGGGGTCCTCCAACTTAAAAAGGAATCATTTGTGAGAGTTAAAAATAAATAAATAAATAATATATATATAAAACATATATAATAATATATATGATTGAGAAAACTCCATTAACAGGCGATAATAATCTACTTTTGACAATAACTATTTAGTCTACAACTCTACATAAATGATTCCCATGGCGTGAGTCATGTGACTAATGTCAACTTTAGAGCGGAAAAACCAGCTAGCTAGCTGTTTAAGAAAAGAAAATTTGTTGCGAAATTGACTTGGCTATATCCTATTTAACGCTAGTTAGACCTGAAGGATAAATTAATGACAATAACGAAGCCTAAAGCTGGAGATTGTAACGTTACAGCTCGGCCTAACGTTACTCCTTCCACGTCTGACGAGGCCAAAGTTTCATCAACCGTAAACACGTGTAGCTAATAACCCAGTCAGGAATTGGTTAATACGGTGATAGAAGCAGAATAAAACACATTCAAAAGTTATTATAAGCCAGGCTTAAAACTTGACACATTAAAAAAAAGGGAAAAAATAAGAATTCCAAGCAGGGGTCCCTGCTCTGTTTTTCTCTCATCCAAGGGGCTAAAAAAGGTTGAAGACCCCTGGACTAACATATTGTTCTTCCATCATGACATTTTTCTTACGGCTGGTGGCTAATCGTAGGGAATCGTAGGCAAGAGAGACTTTGAGAACCAGGCAACGCTCTCTAAAAGTAATCAAATATTCCTTCACATGAAATTGATACACTGTAAGAAAAGCCCGTAGAAATTACAGTAAAAAACTGAAATAGCAACGGTGAAGGACCGTAAATGTTACAGATGAAAATCTTTGTTGACATCGTGTCAGAGTTTGTCTGTCTAACTGGTAATAACTCATTTAATTAAGACATTACTCAAATAATTCAATGATAGTATGTAGATCTTTATTTCACAACAAAACGCCGCTATTAAGACTACAAAATATATTACACAACACACAATCTTTCAATAAAATAGGCGGAAAAATTCAGTCAAATTACTGTCTTATAATATCATTTACCGATTAATAATACCTTTATTTTGATGTTTTCCAGTGAAATTTTATGGGATTAGATGTAAAATAAGCAATGGCTGCACGTAAATTGTACAGGAGAAAATAGCTTTAATGAAGGTGTAGTCATACTAATTTGGCTGAAAATGGATGTTGAATTTACCAGTTTTGTACGTAAATTGTATAATGTTATTTTGTAAAAGATTACAGTTTAAACTAGTGCTGGGCGGTATACCGGTTCATACCGAATACCGGTGTTTATTTTTCTTATGATATGAATTTTTCATATACCGTAATACCGGTGAGTATGTACAGTAGCGTACACAACGTTGGGAACGCCGCTGGAGGGGACTGTTTAGCAGCAGTGATGCACCGATTGTTCGGTAACCGAAATTGTTCGGCCGAAAATGGCAAAAAAACAATTTCGGTGTTCGGTGGAATAAGTGGGAAAAAAAACGAACAATTAATAACGGCGTTGTAATATAAGGAAATAGACTCACCGCTCGCGTACCGGTTGCACCACAAACATAAATCGTTGGCCAACCAAAAAGTAACCACATGAGAATTTTCCCTAACATTCACCAGGAGGCGGAACCAAAACAACATAATGCTGGGAAATTAAAAAATGTTCAGTTTTTTATGTTCAATAAATATTTTCTACCTTGTAATTTTGTAAAAGATTTTTTTCTTTGAAAAGCATGCCTAAATCAAATTTATTTGATTTAGGCATCCTCCTTGTGACAGTAAAATAGGCCATTCTAAGCCAATTTAGGCCATTCTAAGCCAATTTACTGCAGCAATTCCTTTCCAAATCATTAGAAAATGATGACACGATGAAAAAAAAATACCGTGATATACCGTGAAACCGATATAATTTTGAAAAATAACGTGATATACATTTTTGGTCATACCGCCCAGCACTAGTTTAAACTTGTAAAATGTACAGGTTGTTCTGTAATGTGTTTTACAATCCGCTGTATCTTTTACAGTATTATTCTGGAAACCACTGCTGCCAGTTTTTTTCCGTAAAAACTGTGTTTTTTTTCTTACAGTGTACTAAAAGTTTTAACATACCAAGACAGAAATGGTCCATGTTGCTTTACTGTTAAGACTCCTGTGTAACAGATACCCATTTGGACTTTGAGATGCTCACAAACAGCCTAAGCTCTGTCCCTGAGTGGCCTCCACCACACCAGTAATCATTTTTAGGACGGCTGCAACCACTGCCAGGAAATTAGAATAAGCAGCCTATTGCGGTTTTCTCTGCATTCCAGTGATTGGAGAATAAACTACCGGAAAAAGGAGAGGGGGCGAGGGGGGGGTTGTAAAACAAATTCAACCCCCAAGACAACGCACAACAAACAGAATATTCAAGAGAGGAGGAAACGACTGTGTAGAAAGGGATAAAAATGTCTCACTGTGAGAATTCAAGATTTGCCAATGGCGAAGCTGCATGCTCTTACAAATCAAAATTTGCCACCAATTTGCTCTTGTTCAGATTTCTGGAGGGCATTGGTGGCTTGTTTGTGTCCCCTGTCAGAGATCGGAGGGCTCAGAAATTAAGCCGGTGACAAAAGCGTCGCACAGCTACTGTCCTGGAATATGGGCTTCCAACGGAACTGCAAAGCCCCATTTATTCTTATCAATACTGGTGCATTAAAGTTCATTTGAAAAAACCCACATTAATGCCTGTGGTAACATCCAGCCCTGCTCTGTCTCCCCGTTAAATCGCTCATAAATCTCCGGGCCATCTTATCCTCCACCAGCATCATTGCAGATAGCCACAATTTTCAATTTCTGGAGTGAGAAAAGGACAGGGGGGTAAAAAGCCTCTTCCAGTATTACATCTTTTCTACTTTATTACCAGTCTTGTGGGCAAATGGGGGGCAGCTTTTTCCAGCACCAGCTATCTGTTTACATTTTCTTTACAAGACTATATTGGAATTATAATTGTGTTCTATGGCGCCTTCTTTTGGTGCCTTGCTCTGTTTAAAGGTCCTGTGGACCTGGAGAGATGAAGAAAAATGGACCCTTTTTGAGGGATTCGATTACTGAGGAAGAAAATGCAGCTGCACACCGGCTCTCTCTTTTTTTTTTCTCTTTACCCCCTTTTTCTGTTTTCCTCCAGGTGCCAATCTCTGGGGATGCTCGATATGAGAGCTGGAACGGTGCCGTCCAAACATGCTGCAGAAATAATGTCTTTGTGAAACAAAGGTGGAGACGAGTGAGATTGAATGTAACTGAGATGGCTCATTATGAATGAAATGACGGAGAAGGAGAAGGAGACACGTTCCTCCCCTTGACCGCAGTTGCTGTCAAAGTGAGATTGTTCGCTTTATTTACTCTCGTTGGCTACTTTTTCTTTCCTACTAGAGGTCACGGTGTTAAATTGCTGCACGTTTCAGGATGCTTTGGTGTTGCCCCGAGGGCTGCAACTGTTGCAGGTATTAGATGTGGAAAGAAACTGCAATTGAACTATATATATTTTTGTATTTTCTTTTTTTTATAATTTATTTTATATATATATATATATATATATATATATATATATATATATATATATATATATATATTATATGAATTTTCAAGATATAATATATATCATATATATTCATTTTATTAATATATATATATATATATATATATATATATATATATATATATATATATATATATATATATATATATATATATATATTTTTTTTTTTTTTTAATATATTTTTTTATTTATTTATTTATTTTCTCCATATATATTAATGGTTAATACCATGTTGGTAAAAACCTAAGCCATATATATATATATATATATATATATATATATACAATTTTAACTAAAACCAAGGACCAAAAGGTGTAGACTGAAGCCTAAGCTTTTGACGCCTACCCTTTTCACAAAAAAAAAGTTAGCTTTTATAAACTAGTGCATTTAGGATTTAGAGAATGAAACGAAATACATACATAAATCCATATGAGAAGTTGCCCGAGTATAGACAAAATAACTGTACACAAACATACAGCATATAATATATTATTATAATATATTTATTAAAAAAAAAAAAAAAAATATATATATATATATATATATATATATATATATATATATATATATATATATATATATATATATATATTTTTTTATATATATATATTTTTTTTTGTCTGCATATATATCAATGGTTAATACCAAGTTGAACTATATATTTTAAATGCTTCTCTGGAGAGCCATCTTTGATTATTAGTTCAGCAACGGAAATCTCCTGAAAGCCTGGGGAACCCAAACTTTTGCACTCATGCAGTTGAACAAAAAAAAACAAAAACGACGACACATAAAAAAAACAGAAAACCAAACGTGATCACATGCGACACGGTGATAAACACTCACGGCACGAGTTTTCCATCACAATATGGATAATTGCTGATAATCCTGGAGCTCAACTACACTGTGCAGTGCAGCCGAGTGAGACTGTAAATTTGTATCCTTAATAATGTTTGGAAATTAATTAAAAAAGAAAAAAAAACCCTCACCCAGAGAGCAACCACAGGTGGAAGTGAAGAGAGCAGACGTGGCGACTGCAGGTCGGCACAACCCACGGCCGTTTAACCCATGATTTCTATCTTTATTACTGTTCTTAGTCTTATTATTGTTTTTTTACCACCCGTCCAATGGGATCTGTTGGCTATTTTATGCAACAATTTCCTGTGTAATATCATTCTGTCAATAAATAATTACTTGCTTAGCAAATTGCTGTGCAAAATGTTCATCGGAGGGAGTAGATCCATATCAATTGTTTATTTGCATATGCAAATGAGTCCTTTCCTGAGAGGAAAATAGAAGCACAAAACTTTTTTTTTTTTTCTTTTTGCCACATTGACAGTTGGATGACAGCGTTTCTGCTGGAGAAGAATAAGTGGCTTCTCCAAAGAGCAGCACAAAGGTCTGGAGCATTTTGCTTTCCAGACTAAGTCCAAAGCCCCGGGCTGCTGGAATGAGGCTTTTTTATTTACTTTTTTTTGTTTTTTTTCCCCTAGTGCATTTTTAACTGACAGGAGGAAATAAAATTACCACTATTTGAAAAAAAGGGGGAGCCGGTGGTTTCCGAGTACTTGTTCATTTGCTGACACATTAGAGGAGAATGAGCTTCCCACCACTCCATTAGGCCCTGCGTCTGATAGACTAACACCATTTTAGCCCCCTGTTTACTTAATATGCAGGATCCGGCCCGTCTATTTGTTTCTAATCAACTGATAAGACAAAAGGGCCTTTCTACAGCCCCTGGAGGTTGGAAACCAAACTCCTAATGGTCATTAGTAGCAATTATGGCCCATAACTGGCACACAGCACTTGTGCTGTGTTGGCTGCTTAGGTGCATGTAGATCCAATTTGGACCCGGGGGACGATGATCTGCAGATCCAGAGCATCGCAGGATACTCTGCTCCTATTTGATGATGGATAAGTTCAGCTTCCTGTCTGATTGCCTGCTGTGATTGGGATAAGCTCCTATTTGCACACATGCACCCAGCTCTAACTGAGGCCCCGTTTACACGCAGCAAAAACGGTGGTGTTTTCATGCGTTTTGGCCGTTTGTTACACGAAATCGAAGCTCAAAGTCTCCAAAAACCATCAGTTCTGAAAACTCCAGCCAAAGTGGAGATTTGCAAAACCTCGTAAACGGAGGGAAATGGACATTTAGGCTTCAGATCGTCACATTATGAGACAGAAACCAGTGTCATGTGTGCGACCTGTGTTTACAATTTGTTTGGCCACCGTCAATATTTTCTTGTATTTTACTTGTTTTATATTCTAAAGTCACACTTAAAAGTAACTCCACTTCTCTGTCACTCCAAACGAAAGACTCTCGTTCATCTTGGAAGTAACTGGAAGTTACTTGTGTCATTTGTTGATGTTTTTTCCAGGATTCTGATTGGCTAGCATGACTTTATCTTCTCGTTACACTGCCCCCTGTAGGTTTGGCTGCTCATAGCACCTTAACAGCTATTTATGCGGGTTCGTGTAAATGATGGTATTTTTCAAAACTTAGAGGGGGGAATATCCGTTTTTGTAAATACCCAGCTATGTGTAAACATGTTCTTAAAGGAGACATACTGCATCATGCCCCTTAACAAAAAAAGAAAAGATAGAATTTCATGGTTCAATGTTACTTTTCCATCCGAGGAGTTTATCTGTTTGACATTTGTTCAAACGGCACTTCAGTGGTGAATAAAAGCAGATGAAGATGAGGAAGCTGGGGTCATTTCAGATATACTCCCTCCAGAACAGAAAAAAATACATATGTTTTCTTTCTTTTTTCATAATATTAACATTAAAAGCGGCAAGACACAATTAAACAGTAAATAACATAAAATGAAATAAAATGATAAGAAAAGAGGCAAAATAATAAAAAGCACAAGTTGTTAAAGAGTAAGGGCAGTAGAGTCCAGCAGGTACAATGGCAAGAATTACGTTTCTATACGGTTAAAAATGTACAAAGACCGGGTCAAATACAGTATTACAGACGAAAGACTTTCGTTCATCTTGGAAGTAACTGGAAGTTACTCGTGTCATTTGTTGATGTTTTTTTCCAGGATTCTGATTGGCTAGCATGACTTTATCTTCTCGTTACACTGCCCCCTGTAGGTTTGGCTGATCATAGCACCTTAACAGCCATTTATGCAGGTTCGTGTAAATGATGGTATTTTTAAAACGTACAGAGGGAAATATCCATTTTTTTAAATACCCGGCTATGAGTAAACGTGTTCTTAAAGGAGACATACGGCATCATGCCCTTAACAAAAAAGAAAAGATTTCGTGATACTTCTCCATCCGAGGAGTTTATCTGTTTGACATTTGTGTCCCACTTCAGTGGTGAACAAAAGCAGATGAAGATGAGGAAGCTGAGGTCATTTCAGATATAATCCCTCCAGAACAGAAAAAAATACATATTTTGTATTTCTTTTTTCATAATATTGTCGTTTGTTGTGGAGATATTCAAATGTTTGTTGACATTTAGGCAAGGCAAGTTTATTTGTAGAGCACAATTCAACACAAGGTAATTGAAAGTGCTTTACATCAACATTAAAAGCGGCAAGACACAATTAAACAGTAAATAACATAAAATGAAATAAAATGATAAGAAAAGAGGTAAAATAATAAAAACCACAAGTTGTTAAAGAGTAAGGGCAGTAGAGTCCAGCAGGTACATCTCATTCTTACAATGGAAAGAATTACGTTTCTATACGGTCAAAATGTACAAAGACCGGGTCAAATACAGTATTACTAACGAAAGACTCTCGTTCATCTTGGAAGTAACTGGAAGTTACTCGTGTCATTTGTTGATGTATTTTTCCAGGATTCTGATTGGCTAGCATGACTTTATCTTCTCGTTACACTGCCCCCTGTAGGTTTGGCTGCTCATAGCACCTTAACAGCTATTTATGCAGGTTTGTGTAAATGATGGTATTTTTCAAAACGTAGAGGGGGAAATATCCGTTTTTGTAAATACCCGGCTTACTGTAAACGTGGCCTGAGTGTGTGTGTCAGCTCTGTTTGGAAGCGTACAGTAGTTACATAACATTATTTGCTCCATGACTCAAAATACTCCTCTTTTTCCTCCACTTTGAGAGCATCATTAACGCAGAGCTCTGACTTCGGTGTAATTGCATTGTTTTCAAAGGCATCTTGAGGGCGCCCACGTTAAGCTGCGCTGCTAGTCCGTCCCAGAATGCTTGGGAAGAAGGAGCTGCACCCCTCGGTTAGTCCACTCAGCTCCCGTGTCACAGGATTCGGGAGCCTGGTTGATTTTTATGCAAAACCTGCAGAGATCAAACGGAGCCGGCCCTAATCCCCCCGACCTGAACCCGGCGAGCGTGATCCTTATCGACGAGCCCAGAGCTGCTGCAGAGCCCCGTCCCATTACACACATGCACACAGACCTTTTTGACATGCATTCTGCCTCTGCGCCAGTGATGCAACCAGAACAGCTGACCCCCCTGCTCCCACTTCTGCCTTTTAAATGTTACCACAGATATTTTCACTCAGAAATCCAGCCGGAGACACTTGATCCAAATCCTAACCTGATCTGATGCGGTATTAGTTGAAGTAACGCGGCGCACTCAGGTATCTCTGCTCGTTCAAATCCCCTCAGTCCTATTTTTCATCTGTGTTGGACTGGATATGATCCACTCCTAAATCCCACGAGATCATTTCTAACAAGCTCTTAAGCATAAGAAATGGGATATTGCAGATCTTACTGCTATTGTTGCACTAAACTGACGTCTAAATGACACCTGCGACTGCGAGCTAAAGACTAGTAGCTTTTATCAGATATGAGTTAGTTGGAGCATGAGGACTGCTCATGTAGCACACAGTACATGCTGCATGAACAAAGCAGATTATCCAGAACCAACACATAGATTATTCATGAACTCAAATGTGCAGAGATTTAGTGGACCTTCAAGCAGTGCAATTTATGTATAAAATCAACAATAAAACACTTCCTGACAGCATTCAGAAGCTCTTCCGAAGCAGAATTAGCCAATATGAACTATGGGGAACATTTATGTTCAGGAAAAGAAAGAACCAACGTTAATTACAATTCAAAAGCACCTATAAATACAAAATGATTAATACATATAAAACAAAGGGATAATACACATAGGCATGTACCTATGGACATGTGTATGTATGTGTTTTTATATATATATATACTAGTGATGCACCGAAATGAAAATTTGTGGCCAAAACCGAAAATAATAATAAACACTTGGCCGAATACCGAACAATACCGAACATGGTTCTTCGCAGTTTTTCATTTATTTTGCCAATTTTTTCACCATTGCATAAATCAAATAAATTTGATTTAGGCATGCTTTTCAAAGAAAAAAATATTTAAAAAAATTACAAGGTAGAAAATATTTATTGAACATAAAAAAACTGAACATTTTTTAATTTCCCAGCATTATGTTGTTTTGGTTCCACCTCCTGGTGAATGTTAGGTAAAATTCTATTTCCTTATATTACAATGCCGTTATTAATTGTTCGTTTTTTTTCCCACTTATTCCACCGAACACAAAAAGTGTTTTTTTGCCATTTTCGTCCGAACAATTTCGGTTACCGAACAATCGGTGCCTCACTAATATATACTGTATGGAATGATATGACATGTGGAATATGCTGTATGTTTGTGTACAGTTATTTTGTTTATACTCCGGCAACTTCTCATATGGATTTATTTATGTATTTTATTTCATTCTCTAAATCCTAATTGCACTAGTTTATAAAAGCTAACTTTTTTTTTTGTGAAAAGGTTAGGCATCATAAGCTTAGGCTTAGGTGCTTAGGTGTAGAGCTTAGGCTCTACACCTTTTAAACCTGTACTTTGGGTTATTTGCGTTGTGGAAATTGAAAGGACCAATAAACTAAACTAAACTGCATGAATAACCTCCCTCTCACACTAAAACACAGAAACAGCTCGTGTCAACAGGGAAGACCGTTGTTAAAAGACTAATAAAGAGGAACAGTGTTGCTGCGGTGCAGTAATTATACACACAGGATGTCACGCCGGTATTTATAAAAACATCGGCCAATAACAAAGAGGAAAAGGTCATGAAGACAGATACGGCGTTAGTAATTTGAACACAGTGAGGATATGCAGGACGGGAGTGTAACGCGTGCACGGGTGCACAAACATAACAGGAAGATAATGTCATGTTTTCTTATCTGGCTCTCAGAGACACATAGACTATGTTTACACGCAGTCAAAATACGGGTTAAGGTCAATATTCCGGTTACTGAAACATTGGGAATAATGTGTTTCCATGCGTGAGCAAACAGGGTTATCCCTGTATACATGGTGATTAATCATTGGGGATATCTGGATCAAACCAGTGACGCACGGAGAACGTCATGACATAATTCCCCTCATTTCTGCTTCTTTTTCCTTTATCCAAATCCAAAACAACAACAATAACCAGCGTGTTTTTGAGTCCTCCAGTCAAGCGTCTTCCAGCGGAGCTTGATATGTTCTGGCGTTCCTAAAAATGCTGCTTCGCGCCACTTTTCGCTCACCTTTTTGTAAATCTGGCTATCCCGGTACTTTCTACCGTCTACAAATGCAGAAATGTTCATATCTTTCATTACATTTATGAAGTGATTAGTCTCCTCCTGGTCTTGCGTTTCGCCATGTTTATAAGAACTTCCTGGACTCAAAAGAGCAAGATTCCTTGCGAAAAGAACATGCGCAGAAAACAAATTCTTGTTCCTTTTGATGGGGAAATCCTACGGAAGAGTATTAGGGCCGGAGAAAAAATATTTGAGAGGGGAAGATTTTTTTTTATTGTGCACTTCGAGAAAAAAGTCAAAATGTCAAGAAAAAAGTCGAAATGACAAGATTAATGTTGAAATACAATTTCGAGAAAAAAGTCGAAATTTTGTGAATAAAGTCGAAATTTCGCCGTTTTTCTCAACATTTCAACTTTATTCACGAAATTTTGACATTTTTCTCGAAAATTTTGACTTTTTTCTCGACATTTCAACTTTATTTAAGAAATTTTGACTTTTTTCTCAACATTTCAACTTTATTTAAGAAATTTTGACTTTTTTCTCCACATTTCGACTTTTTTCTCAAAGTGCATAATAAAAAAAAAATCTTCCTCCTCTAAAATATTATTTTTATTTTTCTCCTGCCTGGCCCTAATTCTCTTCCGTGATATTCCGTTGGGCTAAACATGACCAAATATTCGGGTTAGAAAAGTAGTAGTAGAGTAACCCAGGGGTCATTTTCGGGTTTTTAAAAAACGGAATATGAGCAAATTCCGGTTATTCAAAGGGGTTATTGGTGTTTACATGGCCGTGTGCAACCAGGTTATTGCTAATATTCCGGTTAGAAAAGGGTTATTGACTGCATGGAAACGTAGTCGCTGACGTTGTGGGTTTGTGTTTCCCTGCATCTGTGTTCATGTGTGCAAAGACCCCGATAAACACACCGCATCTTGGCGAGTGGCGGTTCGAGCGGCCGCCGGAGTTCTGCAAACACACCGAGGTCTGAGGTCTGAGGTGTGCACAGGTTGAGACGCAGCGAAACGCGGACCGGAGCGACCGCTCCCGTCCAGATGGAGCCTCGGCGGGTTCCGGGGTTGGCCCAGGTCGCCTCCCCCCCGACGGCGGAGCATTCAGAGGTCTGTGGAGCCATTAAAGTATTGCTGCCTCGACACAGCTGCTTTTTGTCTTCATCAGCGAACGCGGCTCCGTGTCCCAGACGAAGGAGCCCTGAAAGGAACATAAAGGGGCACTGTGCCATTTGGCAGTTTCTTTTCTTGGAGGCGAGGAGAGCCACATCCTGAGACCCGGGAGGAGGCTTCCAAACAAGACACAACTCCTCGTTTATTACATTTATCTGATCGATAAGACATTTTAAAGTGTCTTGACACTTCTGGCTGCAGAATCCTGCAAAAGCGAAAAGGATTTTCCGTTCTGTGCATTATTCAAATAGCAATTTTAATCTTTCCATCAGTTTCCACCAAACACAGACAGTTGGAAACTCTGTCTGGCTCATGCATGTGGATGTGTGGTGTGTTCATGTGTGGATGTGTGTTCAACTGTGACTAAATGGCGGCGTGCGAAGGTGCCAATCTCCCGCTCCTGCCCAGTGCATTCTGGGTACGCCCCCCGAGCCCCGGGAGACCCCTGAGCAAGACGAGCTCAGAAACCTGGCATTAGTTCTACAGCCTTCAGCGTTTATATGCAAGCACAATCTGAGAGATGAGGCCGAATCAGGTCGGAGTCACTCGCATTTCTCTGGATGGATGTAGTGAAGCGTTTAATAAAAGTGATTGAAATCGCCTGAAAATGTTCTCCAGTTGGAATATACTTTTGGATCAGGCTTGACAATAACATGTACTTTGATTGTCGCAAATGATGGTAGTGATGGAGGAGCGGGAATGATTTTGCTTTAATTCCAACTGACCACACAAGCGATAAAGCAGCTGGTGGGACGGAGTCGTGAGCAGCCCCATCTGCTGTCTGACATTTCAGCACTTTATTTGTTACTCCGTGTAACGACTCAGTCGACATCCACGTTGCTGAGGTCACAGCTCTAGTTAGAGACCCCTCCCTCGGATAACAGGAAATACAAATAAATACAATAAATACAATAAATATGAGGGAACAGGAAATGTTTAAGTGTAAATGTTTGAATGGAAGACCTCGATTTTCAGGCAAATAGAGGGAATGTGCATGACGTCAAAGATGCGACTTCACAGCGGTTTTAGCCCACTGAGTGTCAGAAAGACTGAGTGGCAGAAAGACTGAGTGGCAGAAAGACTGAGTGTCAGAAAGACTGAGTGGCAGAAAGACTGAGTGGCAGAAAGACTGAGTGTCAGAAAGACTGAGTGTCAGAAAGACTGAGTGGCAGAAAGACTGAGTGGCAGAAAGACTGAGTGTCAGAAAGACTGAGTGTCAGAAAGACTGAGTGTCAGCGTAAACTTTCAGTTTGAGCTAGTGATGCACCGAAATAAAAATTTGTGGCCGAAACCGAAATCGAAAATAATAATAAACACTTGGCCGAATACCGAACAATACCGAACATGGTTCTTTGCAGTTTTTCATTTATTTTGCCAATTTTCTCACCATTGCATAAATCAAATAAATTTGATTTAGGCATGCTTTTCAAAGAAAAAGATCTTTTACAAAATTACAAGGTAGAAAATATTTATTGAACATAAAAAACTGAATTTTTTTTAAATTTCCCAGCATTATGTTGTTTTGGTTCCACCTCCTGGTGAATGTTAGGTAAAATTCTTATGTGGTTACTTTTTGGTTGGCCAATGATTTATGTTTGTGGTGCGCAACCACAACGCCGTTATTAATTATTTAGTTATTAACACCGAACACCGAAAGTGTTTTTTTGCCATTTTCGGCCGAACAATTTTGGTTACTGAACAATCGGTGCATCACTAGTTTGAGCAACTGGAAAACATCTAAAATGGGAAAGAGCTGTTGTGCGATCGACTGTACTCATAGATTTAGCAACAAATCGGAGTTATCGTTTTACAGACTGCCGAAAAATAAGCTTAAGAGAGACAAATGGATCACTGCAATTCACAGAAACGACTGGATTCCAGGCACCGAAACGTGGATTTGCTGTTCCCATTTTGTATCAGGTAATGTTGGATTTTTGGGTAGCTAACGTTAAACGATCAAATCATAAAGTTCGGTGTCCTCATCACTTTAATTTCTACAACAAATCCTGCCTTGAAGTCGGACCAAGTGTCAATACTTTTGTAAGCCTTCAAGCTTTGCTTCATGTATTTCCCCGGCGTAGAAATTAAGTACATATAAATAACAGGAAACTGGATTTGTGGCCAAATATTAATGTCCATGGACCACTGGTTCTTGGGGTAACTGTACCAAATATTAATGTCCATGGACCACTGGTTCTTGGTAACTGTACCAAATATTAATGTCCATGGACCACTGGTTCTTGGTAACTGTACCAAATATTAATGTCCATGGACCACTGGTTCTTGGGGTAACTGTACGGGTCACTGTCAAGTCCAACTGATGCTAATTTAAGCCCATAATCGGCTGTTATCCCGTCTTCTCCACTAGTTGCAGCTGTTTTGCTGATGTTTTGCCACTCAGTGCGAGTAAGGGGGCGTGTTCAGTTGGATGAGCTGAAACTTGCAAGTTTTGACTGAAACTTTGATTCTCAAACTTTTTGAACGTTTGAAGGTTGACTGTAATATTCAGCTGAGATTTTTATTGGATCCATAAAAAGGTGCTTTCATATGACAGAAACCCTTTCACAGTCATTATAGAGGAAGGAATCCCTCTTTTTAATGAGGAAAACTGAGGTTCATCTCACTCCGATCTCACAGCGAGACTTTCCCCTCCATCAAACAACATTAGTGAGCTACAAAATAACTAAAAAACATTGGCAAAGTGTCCTCCATTCAGGTGGTGGTTCTGAGCCCAAGGAATTAGTTATTTAAGATTTTATGATTCAATTCCTGTCTGTGGTGCAAATTCAGCCAACAAGAGTTTGGTCCGACACAATTTACTGACCCTCGTCATCGAAGGAACCCGTTTCAGATGAGAAACCAGTGAAAACAGTAATTATGGATGCAAATAAAGTTAATTAAACCTGGGGTTTAATTGGCCATCCGACCTTGTGGGCAATAAAACAACCAAATCCAGATTTGGTTTTTTTGAAGGAAAAAAATGTTAAAGAAAAAAGAGGTCTTGCAACGATGATGAGAAACAACATTCAGCAGAGAAACAAACAGAAACATCTGTACCGTTGTAGTTTGGTTTGTTTAGAAATCTAAGAAAAAAGGAAAGAAGTTCAGTAACAAGTTCTGCCAAGAATCTTATTAATATTTAATTATTTTAAGCTTAGCACGCTAGAGGTTTTAATGTTGCATGGCTCTGCAGGGCCACATCAGTTTGATGAGTTCTAGGGGGGTTATTCCTTTCTTCCTTTCCCTTTTTCCACGTCTGTGACATTCTTTGGTTGTTATATCAGAAAGGTGCCGTTTCCAGCTCTCTTTTTTACGACATTATTAATTTTTTATGGGAGCCGTCTGCCACTTGACCTCCGGCGGTTTGTGTGCTAGAGCTTCATGCCGGCAGTTTCAGAGGAAAAGGGAAAAGCTGATGATGCTAAAGATGGAAAAACTCGATCATTCCACTCTCACCTGGTTCTGTGATGTCACAGTTCGCTGCTAATGGGATCCACTCACTGGGTGACGAGTTTTCTGACCCAGGTGGCAAAAATTGAGAAACAGGATTCATTTTTTGTTGAGCTGAATCTCAGGAATGGATCCCAACTACACTTCCCAGAATGCACCAGGAGCAGCCAGCAGGCTGCTGGTCACCTGATCAGTCATTATCACTGATTTTGAAGCTCAGTTAGTCAAACAAACTTCAGGGGAAAGAAGCTCCAAGTCCACTCATGGATTCAGTCCAAAGACGCCAATGGTCGGTGAAATGTTTTATTTGCTTTCATAGTTTGAGAAATGCTGCTTAATATGGTCAAGTTTATGTTTAACTGCTGTGTAGATTAATTGGTTAATGAAAGCATTGCAGCATTGACTTCAATGGTTTTGTGTTGAATGAGTTTGCTAAGATAATATTTCATTTTTCAGTGAGAAAATATTTCATTTTGAGTTTGAAAAAATAAAAGTATAGAATACAGAAGGAAAATACAAAGGTGAAAATGCTACAATTCTGTTGAATGTTAAAATTTACTAAAAATGTGGAAAGTTCACAAAATAAGATTTTTCTTTATTCCATTTAAAAGGTTTAAAAGGCTTAAAATGTGGGAAATTCATGAAATTAGATTTTCTTTATTCAATTTAAAAGGCTTAAAAGATTGATTAATTTAAAAATATTTAAGATATTTGATTCATTTCAGATTTTAACCTTTGTTTCTGTCTTTAAAGGTTTACAACCTAAAGAAAAATAAAAGTTCAGATCTGGATATTTATTCAGACATCCAAATATTTGCTCTCAGACTCGGAAAGCACTTCTTCATGTTTGCTCCCCTTTAACTTCAACCCAGGCAACTCCATCAAACTCATGTATTATGATGTTCGACTAATTGAGCGTTTTAAAATGAAAGTTTTTCTTTCATCTGAGAACAGTAGAAAAGAGGGGGTTTGAGTAAAGATGGTTAATATTTCATCAGATAGACCATGGGTGCAGGTCCACTCTGCAGCAGAACAACAAGCACTTGCAGCCGAGGGATAAAGGCAATTAGCCAGACTTCAACAACAGACGGCCTCTAGCCCGTAAAAGCTTTTCGCATGTTTTCCGGCCTCCTCTATTCTCCTCTATTCGCTCCCTCAACACCTCGGTTTGTTGCCACCGAGAGCAAAGCTGAGAGGGGCAACATAACACGTATTGTCCCCCTCGACGTGAACGGCACTGCCAGAAAACACAACAGGATTCTTTGGGAACAGTTTCCACATTTCCAGCGCGCTCGGCCCTGATTCCCATTAAGCATTCATGATTCATCTGGATTTTATATTATAACGTTTTAAATTTTTCATGCAGCCAGCCAACACCCCCCCCCCACCCCCCCACTCTCACTACAGCCACATTCAACCCTCCACCTTCCCTTTCTTTCTCCGGTCTGACTGGAGGAGGAAAGAAAAAGTGTCACTTTCACTAAAGTTGCTTTCGTCAACGAAAATTATGACTAAATATCGTTGTGAACGAACCTTTATCACCTGAGGAAAATGAGACGAGAAAATGCTGGTCATGTGGCGATAACGATGATTAAATATACAATGCAATATCGTCGACGAATAAAATGAGACTAAAATGTAGATTACAAAATAAAAACTCTGCTAAAATGTGTCTTCATTTTCATTGACCAAAATGAGATGAAATGTTCTACCAAAGGTTGTTTCCTCTGGTTTAGTCTTTAAATCTGTTTAGTCTTTAGATCTTTGGATACACCTTCCTACATAGACGTGGAAAAGAAAACCGAATGTATCGTTGAGAAAGAAAAAGATGGGGAGAAATGTGGAAAAATAAATGTTCTGGAAGCTCTGGAACAAAACCAGTTTTCCCTAAAATAAAAACTGAATTATTGCCACAGTATTTGGCACAAGTAGCTTTTTGTGATGCACGTAAAGTTGCTTTCGTCAACGAAAAATTATGATTAAATATCGTCGACAACGAACCTTTATCACCTGAGGAAAACGAGATGAGACGCAACGAAAATG
This sequence comes from Cololabis saira, assembly GCF_033807715.1. Lineage (NCBI taxonomy): Eukaryota > Metazoa > Chordata > Actinopteri > Beloniformes > Belonidae > Cololabis > Cololabis saira. The sequence continues at coordinate 47,518,545 of NC_084588.1, read as the reverse complement.
CTGCTCATGTGACGATAACCATAATTAAATATATAATGCAATATCATAGAGGAATAAAAACCAGACTAAAATGTAGATTACAAAATAAAAACTCTGCTAAAATGTGTCTTCATTTTCGTTGACCAAAACGAGACGAGACGAAATACTATGACAAAGATCCTTAATATCCATGTTTTAAGTCGTTTCCTCTGGTTTAGTCTTTAAACCAGTTTAGTCTTTAGATCTTTGGATCCACTTTCCAACATAGACGTGGAAAAGAAAACCGAATGTATCGTTGAGAAAGAAAAAGATGGGGAGAAATGCAGAAAAATAAATATGTTGTAAACTCAAATTAGAGTCTTCTGTATCTGGAATGAATGTATTCTTGAGTCTATGAGGTAACAATAATATAATAATAAGATAACTTTGTTTGAATTGTGAAATGGGTTTGGATCAATACAATCTTTGACTAAAACTAGACTAAAATGGACAATTCTGACTAAAATACTAAAATGCTCAGACTTTTAGCCGACTGAAACTTGACACGACTAAAAGGAGAATGAACGTGACTAAAACTAATAAAAACTAAAATGATAGCTGGACCCAAAGACTAGACTAAAACTAGAATTGAAACAGGCTGACAGAAACAACACTACATCCATCCATCCGAGACAGAGACTAAAATGTCATCAGTTTTCTTCTAAAAAAATAAACTAAAATTAGACTAAAATGGACAATTCTGACTAAATTCTGACTAAAATAAGACTAAAATGCTCAGACTTTTAGTCGACTGAAACTTGACACGACTAAAAGGAGAATGAACGTGACTAAAACTAATAAAAACTAAAATAATAGTTTGACCCAAAGACTAGACTGAAACTGAACCAGGCTGACAGAAACAACACTAACTTTCCCACAGGAGGAAGGAGGTTTTCCTCCCTCGGTTTTCATCCCTCGCACCTGCTTTTTCCTGCAGTCAGCTGGTTCCCAGCCCGGGCTGGATGTATCATCTGCACCGTGGAGACACCGGCACATGGAAGTCGTGCTATTAAAGGGAAACAGGTGACGCCTGAGGAAGAGAGTAAAGACCGGGGAGAGTAAAGAGGAGAGGGTGGGGGGGGCTGCGGGTGCTGCCCTTTTACGCTCCCCAATCGCCTCCCTCCCATATTATTTTATCTTTTTGTTCTTTCTGCAGAAGGGCTCATTAAAACGTAATAATTTATTTGAGGGAAAAGGTCAGAGCTGCAGTCTGCCGGCCCCCCAACAGCCGAGTGGAAGAGCCGCTGCATCGAGGCAGGAAGGGGTTGCAGAAAGGACAGGGACCGTTGACGATCCTGTTTTTGTTTGGGTGTTTTTTTTATTGTTATTTTTATTGTGGTGCCAGTGATTGAGGTGAGCGGCCCGCTGCATCCGGCCTGGCCCGCGTGATAATCCTCATCTTTAATGCCTGTTATAGGTGAAGACACCGATCTTCACGTAAATGTCACACCCATTGTTCACTGACGCCACTCCGTCGCTATTAGTTTAGTTTAGTTTAGTTTATTGGTCCTTTCAATTTCCACAACACAAATAACCCAAAGTACAGGTGTAAATCCTCAGTGTAATACAAAAATTTTTTTATAATTTTTTTTGATAATTTATATATATATATATATATAGAAAAAAATATATATATAAAAAAAATGTAAAAAATATTTAAAGAAAAATCATTAAAAAAAAATAAAAATATATATATATATATATATATATATATATATATATATATATATATATATATATATATATATATATATATATATTTATATATATATACACAGTCAAGGACCAAAAGGTGTAGACTGAAGCAAAAGCTTATTACGCCTACCCTTTTCACAAGAAAAAAGAAAGGGAAAAAAAAGTTAACTTTTATAAACTAGTGCATTTAGGATTTATAGAATGAAACAAAACACATAAATAAATCCATATGAGAAGTTGCCCGATTATAAACAAAATAACTCACTTGATTCAATACTGTGGCGATATGTGGCCCACGATAACGATATTATCACGATACACGATATCTATGATATTCAATATATTGTAAGAAATTTCATCAACAATATATCACGATATATGTGACTGAAAAATAAAAAATACCCATAAAAAGGAAAACGTCTGTAATTATGCATTTATTCAATGCCAAAACTTCATACAATGTACAAAGAAAGAGCATTTGTATATATTAGCCTCACTCCCTCCTAGGCTTGTAAATGTAAACACTAACACTGTACAGCTGGACAAATTAAAGTGCATGAACATTAATAACATGTTTTATATAAACCAGGACAGTGCACTGCTTTGTTTCTGATACTGAAAAGTCAGTAAGAAACTTAATTTTGCATAATACCTCACTGCCTCCTAGGCTTGTAAATGTAAATGCTGCACAGCTGGACAAATTGACGTGCATGAACAATAGTGCAGTGACAACCGCGTAAATCCAGTATGTGTGTTGTAATAAAATATCGATATTTGCCGCCAGTTGTCGATTATTTATTGCTTTCAGAAAGCGCAACAATATATTGCAATATCGATTTTTTCCCCCCACCACTAATATATATATATATATATATATATATATATATATATATATATATATATATATATACGCATACATACATATACAGTACATGCACATGTTCATAGGTACATGCCTGTGTGTATTATACTTTTGTTTTATATGTATTATTACTGTGTGTATGAGGCGAGTAATGTGGGGGGGTAACGATGGTGAAAAGAGGACTGCTGTCGTCTTCCAGGTGCCAGAAATACCCAGCTGATCCCAGCCCCTCTCCATTGTCTCTGCGGCTGCAGCCCACGTTCCTTCCCTCCCTGCAGAAGCGTGAAGCCAAACACACATCCAGCCGCACAATAACGACATCCATTCTTAACCAGATTACTCCGGCAGTCCCGGTTTGGCTGATGGGACGCACTTTCCAAGCAGAGGCGCGGGGATAAGCCGCCTGCAGCCGCCTGCAGCACCTCGCCTGCGCTGGGATCCGTCCACGAGGGAGAGAGAGAGAGGAGCTTCCTGGGGAGTTGAGCCAAACATCCAGCCCACTAGAGCAAACCTGGCACCGGAGTAACCAGAGACACGGGAGACACGGGAGGCAGGAATCGGCGGCGACAGAGACTCGTAGCCACAACCACTAGCTACGCGAGAGCCGCAGTCCAATTAACAGGTTTCAGATAATCATAATCTTTAGATTTGAATAATCAGATTTGAATAATTGTAACCTCATTTACAGCTTTACTGATTCTTGGCCAGCGATTTGACAAGAAAACACAATCAATATTCATAAGTAAGCAGAATGTCCAACATCAGTGCGCTCGCTTCGTTCCCTAATTTAGATTTCTGCTGTTGCTGATCTGATCATATAGAGGTTGGTGTTTTATCTGAATGTAATTGTTGTCAGTTGTGTGAAATAAGACCTGGAAACAGGCATTGTGGCATAGAATTGTCAAATTGGTTTAATTCATCGTACGAATTGTTACAGATTACTTTTGTAATAATGTTTTTGACCCGGTCTTTGTACGTTTTGACCGTATAGAAACATAATTCTTGTCATTTTAAGAGTGAGATGTACCTGCTGGATCTACTGCCCTTACTTTTTAAAGATTTTATTTGTTATTTACTGTTTAATTGTGTCTTGCCGCTTTTAATGTTGATGTAAAGCACTTTGAATGACCTTGTGTTGAATTGTGCTCTACAAGTAAACTTGCCTTGCCTAAATGTCAACAAACATTTGAATATTTCCACACCAAACGACAAAATGGGGGCCACATTGTGAAATAAGAAAGAAAAAATATGTATTTTTTCTGTTCTGGAGGGAGTATATCTGAAATGATCCCAGCTTCCTCATCTTCATCTGCTTTTGTTCACCACTGAAGTGGGACACAAATGTCAAACAGATAAACTCCTTGGATTGGGAAGTAAAATTGAACCATGAAATTCTATCTTTTCTTTTTTTGTTAAGGGCATGATGCAGTATGTCTCCTTTAAGAACATGTTTACACATAGGTATTTTAAAAAACGGATATTTCCCCCTCTACGTTTTGAAAAATACCATCATTTACACAAACCCACATAAATAGCTGTTAAGGTGCTATGAGCAGCCAAACCTACAGGGGGCAGTGTAACAAGAAGATAAAGTCATGCTAACCAATCAGAATCCTGGAAAAAAACATCAACAAATGACACGAGTAACTTCCAGTTACTTCCAAGATTCCAACATTTCTGGACATTTCGTCTTTTTTCTCGAACTTTGACTTTTTTCTTGAAATTTCAACTTTTTTTCTCAACATTTGGTCTTTTTTCTTCAAATTTAAAATTTTTTCTCAAAATTTGACTTTCTCAAAATTTCAACTTTTTTCTCAACTTTTTTCTCAAAATTTTGACTTTTTTCTCAACATTTCGTCTTTTTTCTTCAAATTTCGACTTTTTTCTCAAAATTTTACTTTCTCAAAATTTCGACTTTTTTCCTCGACATTTCGTCTTTTTTCTCAAAATTTCTCAAAAACGGATATTTCCCCCTCTACGTTTTGAAAAATACCATCATTTCCAGGAACCTGCATAAATAGCTGTTAAGGTGCTATGAGCAGCCAAACCTACAGGGGGCAGTGTAACGAGAAGATAAAGTCATGCTAGCCAATCAGAATCCTGGAAAAAAACATCAACAAATGACACGAGTAACTTCCAGTTACTTCCAAGATGAACGAGAGTTTTTGGTTTGGAGTGACAGAGAAGTGGAGTTACTTTTAAGTTTGACGTTAAAATATAAAAAAAAGTAAAATACAAGAAAATATTGACGGTGGTCAAACAAATTGTAAACACAGGTCGTACTAATGACGCTGGTGACGTTTCTGTCACATAATGTGACGTTCTGAAGCCTAAATGTCCGTTTCTCTCTTTTTACTAGCAAACGTGAAGACGGAGTTTTTGCAAATATTCACTTTGGCCAGAGTTTTCAGAAATTTTTGGTGACTTTGAGCTTTGTTTTTGTGTAAAACGCATGAAAACACCACCGTTTTTGCTATGTTAAACTGGGCCTAAATGTAGTAAATTACATATTTGGATCACTCAGATATAAAATAAACAAATATAATCCAAATACAGACCCTGCCCCCATTTTGAAAAAGTAAAAAAAAAGAAACAAGAATAGTTTCCAGAACGAGACGGCAGCAGCCCGGCCTTTCAGGGGGAACTGCTTTAGTTGCTATAAATTAGTTAGAGCAAAGTTCAAGGCAGAGAGCCAGATGATTTAGCCCGCTAAGCGCTGCACCTCCGCGGCGCGGCGCAGGCCAAGCCGGGTGAGGCTGAGCTGGGGGTGGGGGGGCACAGAGGCTGGGAGGGGGGGTAGGACCTAATGAGAGCCGGGGCATCCAACCCATTTCAGCTGGAAGAGTCTGAAGCCGCTGATCAGCAAACACGGGCCAGTCACGGCCAGAAACCGGGCCGTTTGCCGTGAATTAGCAGCAGCGATGTGGAAGCCGTGGGGGGAAAGTGGCCCCCGCGTGAGCCACTCACTGTACGACATGGATTTAATCACGCTGAGCCACAGATGCGAGCCATCGCAGCAAGCTTGTTATTTTGCTCAGGGACTCTGGATGTGCTTTTTTTTCCTGGTAAATTATCACTGCAGCTGATGCGCGCCACACAGGAGACGCGTCATGCGCCTTTCTCATGATGCACACTGAGCTGAAACATGATTTCAGCTCCCACGTGAAAATACACATCATGCGAGTTGTGCAGTTTAGACCGTGAGGATGACACGAGCTGCAACGGCTGTCAGTGTGGGTGTGTTTCAAAAGGCATAAAGAGGGATATTTTAAGAATGACACAAGCAATATGCTGGAAAACATGATCTAAACCATCAGGGACGGGATGGTAGGAGTAAAAAAATACCCTGCAATAACATTTAAGATAAGTTTTAACGCCAGCCGTGATAAATGTGAAGTACCACAGTTTTCAACCTGCAATTTTAGCTCAAAGCACATGTTAGTATTTTATGAATTTTTTTAAAGGTTTTAAGGGTTTTTCTATAAGATTCTAAACTGGTAGTTGCTCTCAACGCAGGAACACATCCTGGATTGTAGGACTAGACCAGGGGTTGGAAACCTGTGGCTCCAGAGCCGCATGTGGCTCTTCAGCGCCGCCCTAGTGGCTCCTGGAGCTTTTTCAAAAGTGTTTGACCTTTTCTTTTTTTTTTCTTTTTTCCTTCTTTTTTTTTTTTTTTTTCTTTTTTTTCTTCTTTTTTTTCTTTTTTTCTCTTTTTTCCTCCTTTTTCCTTTCCTTTTTAATCTCGACATTTCGACTTTTTTCTAAAAAAATTTTGACTTTTTTCTCCACATTTGACTTTTTTCACAAAATTTTGACTTTTTTCTCGACATTTCGACTTTTTTCTCAACATTTTGACGTTTTTCTCGACATTTCGACTTTTTTCCTGGGCATTTCGACTTTTTTCTCGACATTTCGTCTTTCGCCATTTGCCTTCATTCTAAGGCTTATACATGTAAGACTTTTCATCTTTTGCGGCTCCAGACATATTTGTTTTTTGTGTTTTTGGTCCAATATGGCTCTTTCAACATTTTGGGTTGCCGACCCCTGGACTAGACTGTTTAGCTGAGTTTTTCTTTAGGTGAAGACAATGAAGAGAAACAGATGTTTTAAAACTGATAAGTTCCATCCTGTTTTTCTCAAAGTTTTATTGCTCTTAGGTATTTGCTGAGTTAACATCTCAAGTAAGAAACCATCAGCAGGATATATACGGCTAAAAGTGTGACATGTTTAGGTTTCTTTCCCCACAGATGTTAGGGTTAGGGTAAGATCCTTAATATCCCTTTTTTTATGTAGTTTCCTCTGGTTTAGTCTTTAAATCAGTTTAGTCTTTAGATCTTTGGATCCACTTTCCAACATAGACGTGGAAAAGAAAACCCAATGTATCGTCGAGAAAGGAAAAGATGGGGAGAAATGAAGAAAAATAAATACGTTCAAACTCAAATTAGAGTCTTCTGTATCTGGAATTAATGTATTCTTGAGTCTATAAGGTAACAATAACATATTAATAAGATAACCTTGTTTAAATCGTAAAATGGGTTTAGTTAAATACAATCTTTGACAAAAACTAGACTAAAATGGACAATTCTGACTAAAATAAGACTAAAATCTCAGACTTTTAGTCGACTGAAACTTGACACGACTAAAAGGAGAATGAATGTGACTAAAACTAATAAAAACTAAAATGATAGTTTGACCCAAAGACTAGACTAAAACTAAAACTGAAACAGGCTGACAGAAACAACACTAACTTTCACACACGAGGAAGGAGGTTTTCATCCCTCGCACCTCCTTTTTCCTAAAGTCAGCTGATTCCCAAGCACAGGCTGGATGTAAAAGTAAAAAAAGACCCTGCAATAACATTTAAGATACGTTTTAACGCCAGCCATGATAAGGTCCCCGGTAAATGTGAAGTACCACAGTTTTCAACCTGCAATTTTAGCTCAAAGCACATGTTAGGATTTTATGAAATAGTTTAAAGGTTTGAAGGGTTTTTTTATAAGATTCTACACTGGTAGTTACTCTCAACGCAGGAACACATCCTGGTTTGTATGACTGGATTGTTTAGCTGAGTTCTTCTTTAGGTGAAGGCAATGAAGAGAAACAGATGTTTTAAAACTGATAGGTTCCATCCTGTTTTTTTCAAAGTTTTAGTGATCTTAGGTATTTGGTGAGTTAACATCTCAAGTAAGAAACAATCGGCAGGATATATACGGCTGAAAGTGTGACATGTTTAGGTGTCTTTAACTAGAGGTGGGTGCAATTCATCGATGTGTCGATGCATCGCGATGCGTCACGTGACGATTTGGAATCGATTAATTAATTTTTTTTTTTTTTTTTTTAAGTTAAATTTTTAAGAATAAATTTGATGGAAGTACATATCTTGTTTACTTGAATTAATGAACTCCAAATCCAGGGCTTGACCGTTTTCAGTGTTTTCCACCAATAGAGGGCGCTCTCATGCAAGTGCAGCTTTCCCTGGTCAAAGTTAAGTAAGTCAAAGAGCAAATGTTTACATAGTCATAAAATCAATTATTTTGTGTCTTTGAAAAATACATGTCAAATGTTCAAAAAACCTTGTTATTTACTTAATGAATGTTGTTAGAGGAACTGAGTTAATTGATTGGCTATTTATTTACAAATGTAGCCACAGATGACAAAATCAATCTTGTATGGAAAAAGCATTAAAAATCACAATAATCGAAGAATCGTGGCACCAATAATCGAATCGAATCGACAATCGTTATAATCGAAGAATTGAAGAATCGAAGCTCCAATAATCGAAATCGAATCAAATCGTGAGTTACCCTTGTTTGCACACCCCTATCTTTAACCACAGATAAGGTTCAACATCTGCACCATTAACGTAAAGAACACCTCCCTTTTTAGTATAAATACTACTGGATCCATGACCACCGTGTGCATTTTCTCTCCTACCTTTGTGGTTTGAGAAAAGTTCACCTCCAACTGGAAAACATTGTGCACGATCTAATAAAAGCTTGTATTAACATTTGATTCTGTTCACTGGTTTTCTTATGGTGCAGCAGACAAACCAACACGAGGATCTCTCACACATACGGTGCACTTTGCAGAGAAATCGTTCATAAATATGACCACGCCGACGCGTCTGCAAATGTTTGGAAAGGCACACGGAGCAATAAAGCTTGGTGGACACACTCTATTTACCGTAGCAGACACACAGTTCCTGGTTCCTCCTCCCCGAGCCTCGGGTCTACCGCTCGGCTCATTCCGGGACGTAGTGAAGTACTGTACAACACGGCCGCCGCTATATACTCCAGCCCGTTAATGGGAACCAGGAACGACGACACAAAGCCATAGACAACCTGTCAAGCTCTTCAAGGGCAGCGCTAATGTGATCCCACAGCTCTATCAGAGCCATCGCCGGGCCCGGTGTTTTATTACAGACCGGGAGGGACGGACACAAACACAGAGATGGGAAAGGAAGAGCGAGACTGTGGCCGTGGCCCATTGATATAATGGCCCTGCTGGCATTAGTGATATACTATACAGGTGAGCCTGGGGGAACCAGGGGGGGGCAGAGAGATGCTAGCATGTTGGTTTTTATTTCTAAACAAACTGCCCATGAGGTGGGGATGGAGACGTGAGGCCGGGAGACGGAGGAGCTGCTGCTGCAGCTCGATACCGACCTGAGAGACTACAGAGCTGGAGTCCAGGAGCGGTGGGTAGGGATGGAGTAAAAAATGTATCACGGTCATTTCTGGCATTTATCCCAATAACGATAAAAATGACGATAAAAAAAATACCAATTCAACTCCACCTTTGTAACTATAAATCTATCACGCTCTCAGATCCGCCATGTTTGTTACACAAAAATGTCATCAACGAGAATTTATCTTTCTTTCTTTCTTTCTTTCTTTCTTTCTTTCTTTCTTTCTTTCTTTCTTTCTTTCTGGCTCATTTCCTTCCTTTCTACCTTCTTTTCTCCCTTCCTTCCTCCTTTCCTTCTCCCCTTTCCTTCTTCCCTTCCTCTTTTCTCCCTTCCTTCCTCCTTTCCTTCTCCCCTTTCCTTCTTCCCTTCCTCTTTTCTCCCTTCCTTCCTTCCTTCCTTCCGTCCTTCCTTCCTTCCTTCCTTCCTTCCTTCCTTCCTTCCTTCCTTTTTTTCCCTTCCTTCCTTCTTTCCTCCTGCTCTCTCCTTCATTCTTCCCTTCCTCTTTTCTCCCTTCCTTCCTCCTTTCCTTCTCCCCTTTCCTTCCTTCCTTCCTTCCTTCCTTCCTTCTTTTTTCCCTTCCTTCCTTCTCCCCTTTCCTTCCTTCCTTCCTTCTCCCCTTCCTCTTTTCTCCCTTCCTTCCGTCCGTCCGTCCGTCCGTCCGTCCGTCCGTCCGTCCGTCCGTCCTTCCTTCCTTCCTTCCTTCCTTCCTTCCTTCCTTCCTTCCTTCCTTTTTTCCCTTCCTTCCTTCTTTCCTCCTGCTCTCTCCTTCATTCTTCCCTTCCTCTTTTCTCCCTTCCTTCCTCCTTTCCTTCTCCCCTTTCCTTCCTTCCTTCCTTCCTTCCTTCTTTTTTCCCTTCCTTCCTTCTTCCCTTCCTTCCTTCCTTCCTTCCTTCCTTCCTTCCTTCACGTACGTTGTGCGTGAATTTAACACAGAACCATAAATCAGCTTTACATAAAAACTTCATCAATGGGAATTTATCGTTTTTACAGCGAGATGACAAATTCTTATCATGAGGAATTTTTTTGATGGTTTATCGTGAACGGCAAAATATCGCCCATTCCTAACTGTGGGTGTGAGACGTGGAATGGGATCCATTTGGTTCAGGAAACACAGATGGGCTTTTCCTCTCCTGGATTTAATAGCAGCTTATTTTAAACCAGCCATCTTACTACGGGCACTGGAACCTGTGTCTAATTTGGGCTGTATTTTTGCAAATGTGTTATATCGGAGCCGATGCTTGTAATTTACGTGTCATAATGGCCATCAATCACTGGCAATAATTTGGATAATATTCTATTTAACTCCCACTCCTCATCCATCAATCACCGGCGGGGCAGATACGAGCTGCAGGCGAGGGAGGAGATGCAGATGGAGGTGGAGGATTCTGCTCAGTCTGAACGGGCAACACTCAGTCGAGAAGCAGGTGTTCTGTCCATCCATGCTACCCGTCCAGAACTGATACTTTGTGGTTCTGTGCACGCGCACAGCCGATTTTCAAAGTTTGATTGCCACGTCCATAATAGAGGGAATACGCATGACGTCACAGATGCAACTTCACAGCGGGTTTCAATCACTGAGTGTCAGAAAGACTGAGTGTCAGCGTAAACTTTCAGTTTGAGCAACTGGAAAACATCTAAAATGGGAAAGAGCTGTTGTGCGATCGACTGTTCTCATAGATTTAGCAAGAAATCTGAGTTATCGTTTTACAGACTGCTGAAAAATAAGCTAAAGAGAGACAAATGGATCGCTGCAATTCACAGAAACCAAGCATCAAGACTTTTGTAAGCCTTCAAGCTTTGCTTTGTGTATTTCCCCGGCGTAGAAATTAAGTACATATAAATATCAGGAAACTGGATTCATGGACAAATATTAATGTCCATGGACCACTGGTTCTTGGGGTAACTGTACGGGTCACTGTCAAGTCCAACTGACGCAAATTTAAGCTGATAATCAGCTGTTATCCCGTCTTCTCCACTAGTTGCAGCTGTTTTTGCTGATGTTTTACCACTCAGTGCAGTAAGGGGGCATAAGTGGGGAAGTGACGTCAATGCAGATATAAATATCAGGAAACTGGATTCGTGGCCAAATATTAATGTCCATGGACCACTGGTTCTTGGTAACTGTACGGGTCACTGTCAAGTCCAACTAACGCTAATTTAAGCCAATAATCGGCTGTTATCCCGTCTTCTCCACTAATTATATATGTAAATAATGTGTTATTAGCAGGATGTCCATGTAATTTGCTGAATAGGCTCCAGCTGATCCAAAATGCAGCAGCACGAGTACTAACAGGAATCAGCAGGAGAGACCACGTCTCTCCAGTGTTAGCGTTGCTCCATTGGCTACCGGTAAAATTCAGAATCCAATTTAAAATTGTATTACTTGCATATAAAGCCCAAAACGGCTTAGCTCCGCAGTATTTACAAGACCTGATAGTGCCTTATGTTCCTGGCAGAGCTCTCCGCTCCCAGGGTGCAGGTTTACTCGTAGTTCCTAGAGTATCTAAATGTAGATTTGGAGGGCGGGCATTCTGCTATCAGGAACCATTACTATGGAACCAACTTCTAATCTGGGTTAAGGAGGCTGACACCATCTCCACCTTTAAAACTAAACTTAAAACCTTTCTGTTTAGTAAAACCTATAGTTAGTGTTTAGTAAACCTCTAGCTGGTGTTGGTAAATCTCTAGGTAGTGTAAACTCTAGTGTGTTAGAGTCAGTAGTCATAGTTGCAGCTATAGAACAAGACTATAATAGTTAGTCTCAAATATAGCTTCGCGGTAGATATGCTGCTATAGGCTTATGCTGCAGGGGGGCACCGACATGATCCACTGGGCGGTGCCTCTCACCCTTCTTCTCCTCTCCTTTTCCCTTCCTCTCTTCTCCATTTCCATTTTTATTTATTATAAATATCTCAAAGCTATCGTTTTTGTCCATCACAAGTTTCTTGTGCTGTCCCCCCTTTTTTCTCTTTTGTGCATGTTTGCAGGCCGGAGCCTCGGGAGCTGCGTTCTGGCCTGCGACAAGGACCACTTGGGGGGACAAGGAAGTGGTTTAGGGAGTAAAACAGTAAAATTGTAGCTCTACAAAGGTAGAAAACCATTAGGTAGCATTTTTTGATAGGGTAGCAAAAATCGATAGATGGACGCTATTGGTTCACGGCTCCATCCGGGGCAGCATTAACAGCTCCGTCTCGCCTCGGCGTTGCTCCGCTGCCTCTCATCGGCAGAGCCAGACACTCGGAGAAATTCTAACAATGTCACTGTACCACACCCCATCAGCCCCGGGGGCGAAGCTTACTGAGGCTCAAGAGTCACTCTCTCCATAATCACCCCGTCACAGATAGACAGAGAGGGAACGGGGGGGCGGAGGTGGAGGAGAGAGACGGAGAGAGACGGAGAGAGGCAATCCACAGCAGAAGTGGCTCGCATCAGTATTTAGAGATGACGTCCCACATCTAGGGCTGGCGGAGCAACAGGAAGCGGAAATAAAGAAGCTGTTTGAGATAAACCATCGTATGATTCACTAGAGGTGGGTGCAATTCATCGATGTGTCGATGCATCGCGATGCGTCACGTGACGATTTGGAATCGATTAATTACATTTTTTTTTTTTTTTTTTTTTTTTAAGTTATCCTATCCAGATTCCAGACTGAATAAGCTGCTGAATCATTTCAGTTTCAAGAATGCACATTTCTTATTGTTCACTTGAAATATGGCAGATATGTTTACACTAAGTACATATCTTGTTTACTTGAATTAATGAACTCATTAAATCCAGGGCTTGACCGTTTTCAGTGTTTTCCGCCAATAGAGGGCGCTCTCATGCAAGTGCAGCTTTCCCTGGTCAATGTTAAGTAAGTCAAAGAGCAAATGTTTACATAGTCATAAAATACATTATTTTGTGTCTTTGAAAAATACATGTCAAATGTTCAAAAAACCTTGTTATTTACTTAATGAGTGTTGTTAGAGGAACTGAGTTAATTGATTGGCTATTTATTTACAAATGTAGCCACAGATGAAGACAAAATCAATCATGTATGGAAAAAAAGCATTAAAAATCACAATAATCGAAGAATCGTGGCACCAATAATCAAAATCGAATCGAATCGTGAGGTAGCCTTGTTTGCACACCCCTATGATTCACTTATAAACCCAGGTGAACCACAACAAAATGGTCTTCTCACAAGAAACATGAAGATTTCACTAAAACATAAACACGTACGAGGAATAAAAATACAGAAAACTTCAGGCTCTTCATGGATTTCTATTAGTGTCACTTAAAAAAAAGCGATTGGATCATTTGAAATGGGTCAGTTCTTGAAAAAGAGGCTTCATTCCCCCTGGATTTCTATGAAACCACCAGCCTGATTCCTCTCATGTTGAGGATTCAGAATCTTGTCAGACGGCTTGTCTGACAAGATTCTGGAGCAACAGGAAGTGGAAATAAAAGGTCTGAATTGAGTCTTTGAAAGCTATTTGAGATAAACCATGGTATGATTCACCTATAAACCCAGGTGAACCACAACAAAAATGCTCTTCTCACAAGAAACACGAAGAGTTCACTAAAACACAAAGACGTACGAGGAACAAAAATGCAGAAAAACTTCAATCTCTTCATGAATTTCTTTCAGTTTCTATCAGTTAATGTGAGAAATTGGAAAAAAAAGCGATTGGATCATTTCAAATGGGTCAGTTCTTGAAAAGAGGCTTCAGTCCCCCTGGATTTCTATGAAACCACCAGTCTGATTCCCCTCATGTTGAGGATTCAGAATCTTGTCAGACGGCTTGTTTGAAAGAATAAAATCTCGTGTTTCCTTCCCTGAACATACATGAGGAAAGACAAAGCCAGTTTTTCTTTATTCATCCATTTTCTTTGCTGAATCGGTAATGAAGGCCTCTCTCCTCTCCCTGCATCACTGTCAGCCCTCGCAGTCTTGGAGTTCAGTCTGAATTGATGAATATTAATAGTTGATTACTAATTCTCTTTGTGCTAAAACACACACGATGCTCGTGATGGATAAAAGCGTCGGACAATGGGAGGAAGGATCAGTCAGTTTAGCACAAATGCACACATTCCAGCGCTGGAATCCATCATTAGCGATGCTAACGCCCCGCATGTGTGAAAGGACTGAGGTCTAAAAGTCTGAGGAAGCTGCGTCTGAAACTCCGGCTGCATCCATCTGCTTCCCCACTACAAGGGAAACAAATCACCGTATCTCTCTGGTGCAAACACAGAAATTTGTTCTCTGTTTGTCTTTTGTTCTAAGACAACACGCCGTCTTTAATGGGTCGGTGTAATTGAGCTGCTTCACTGTACGTTTGAATAATTGAGGCGGATTTGAGTGAATAGGCGGAAACGTGGGATAAAGAGGCCTGACAGTTGGGATGAGACTCAGACCACAAAGTGAAGTCGTCGGCACGATTTCACAAGTCCTGTTTTATTTTAAAAGCAAAAGTGAAAGAGAAATAGGGCTGGGGATCCATTCAAATGTCAAGAATTGATTCGATTCCGATTCTTCAGATTCAGAATCGATTGTCAAGATTTGATTCGATTCCGATATTGATTGGGGTTAGTGTTCTTAAAACTGTTTTTCCAGCTGTTGCATGAATGATATGACTGTAGTTCTGCAACATATTAATACTAGTATTATATTGAGATTCAACAGCAAGTATTGCAGCTAATGATGCTGTAAGGACCAATCAGCTCCCAGAATGCTGATAGAACTGCTTTCAGAAACATCGTGTGGCAGAATTACCGAAAAAATCAACTTGCTCAAGTAGATTTTCACTTAAAATAAGTAGAAAAATCTGCCAGTGGAACAAGATTTTTTTGCTTGTAATAAGAAGATAAATCTTGTCCCACTGGCAGATTTTTCTACTTATTTCAAGTGAAAATTTACTTGAAACAGGTGAAAATTGTCAAATAAGTTATTTTTCTGGTAATGACTCTTGTTTTAAGTGTAAGGAGATTTCTTGACTAAAAATGAGACATTTTAACTAGAAATAAGAGAAATATTCCTGGTAAGATTTGGGGTTTTTGCAGTGAGTTATTCTCGTATCCAAAAAACAAAAATTCCTTTTTTGGGTATAAACAAAAAAATAGCAAAAGTTGTAATGTAATGATGAAAAAAAATTGATCTTTAGATATATGAATCGATTTTTAGGAATTAATATGAGAATCGATTTAGAATCGGAAAATTTATTTTTTCAACACAGGCCTAAAGAGAAAGTCCTGCTTTTCTGCTGCTTGTTCTGCAGCTCTGACTTCCCCTGCTGGAGTTTAGAAACAAACTCCATCCACATGAACGTTGAAAGTCTGGCCACCTTTTACACATTTGCCTACTTGTGCTCCTAATGACGGGATATTTCTGAGACATCCTCGGCTCATGATGAGTAATCCGCAAAGCCTTCCCAACGCTGCGCTAAGCTAGAGCCGAGCAACAAGCCTTCACAGCTGTCTCCCCGGCTTCACTTTAACAGGTACTGCACGTCTGCCGGGGCGACGCCGGCGGGAGTGACGGGGGAACGACCAACACGCCGCTCATCCACTCACAGTGTCAAGAGACGACGCACTGGAGAAGAACAGCAAAAGGGAAGGGGGGCTGTCACGCCTCGTGGCCGTCCTTCTCACTCTTCCCCTCCTCTCCTCCCCTCCTCCCCTCCGCCTTTATGCTAATAGTCTCCTCTGAGCAAGAACACAGCGGATGATGCTCCGTTAGAAACGAGAATCAATGGTCCTGTCTCTCTCCTGCTCTCATCGCTGCCGTTGGAGATCAAGCGAGTCCGGGTTGCAGATAAAGATTATGAAATGCAAGGCCAATCAAAGCTCAAAGGGGAAGAAAAAAGACACCTACACTAATGGAGAGGGTCCAGTTCTGCGCTGAATTTCCTCCATAACCAACCAACCTTGGTTTAATTCACCATACAATTTGTTACAGATTACTTTTGTAATACTGTATTTCAGTCTCTCCCAACCTGGGGTCCTCCCCCCCTGGGGGGCGCCAGAGATCTCTGGGGGGGCGCGAAACTTTGTCTGCTTTGAAATTATGCAGTTGTAAAAATTATATTTGCGAATGAGTCATTCATAAGACATTGTTAGGAATAATTTATGAATGTTTTGAATATTTTTTGTGTTTTTTATACACTGGTGACAAACACAGGAAATGATTTCATTCCTTATTATTATATCATTACTCAACATTTAATCTACTCCGACAGGTTGTTAAAGGAAAAATGTTAAAAATGTTGGTCTCATATTAAAAGAGATATTTTTCAGAAATATTTTGATGTCCTTTTATGTCCTTTTGTGCGTATTTTATACATTGGTGACATTGGAGAAAAACAAAGTCATATGTGTACAGAGTAAACCAAAGAGAAATGTATCAAAAAAACACAATTAATGTTAATTTTTTCAATTAAAGACTATTTTGGTGCTAGTACGTATGGGTCGGGGGGCTCGGCTGGTCTTAGACACAAGTAAAGGGGGCTCCAAGGAAAAAAGGTTGGGAACCACTGCTGTATTTGACCCACTGTTTGTACGTTTTGACCGTATAGAAACGTAATTCTCATCATTTGTGTGAAATAAGACCTGGAAACAGGCATTGTGGCATAGAATTGTCAAATTGGTTTAATTCGCCGTACGAATTGTTACAGATTACTTTTGTAATACTGTATTTGACCCGGTCTTTGTACGTTTTGACCGTATAGAAACATAATTCTTGCCATTGTAAGAATGAGATGTACCTGCTGTACTCTACTGCCCTTACTTTTTAACAACTTGTGCTTTCTATTATTTGACCTCTTCTTATCATTTTATTTCATTTCATTTGTTATTTACTGTTTAATTGTGTCTTGTGGCTTTTAATGTTGATGTAAAGCACTTTGCATTACCTTGTGTTGAATTGTGCTCTACAGATAAACTTGCCTTGCCTGCAAACACACGAGCCGCCCGTACGGCCGTTTAGAGCTGCACCTCCCACCCATTTGGTTCATTTTTTAATTAAGCGTGAGAAACACAGAAAAGGGGGGAAGGAAAGGAGGCCGAGGAGCGAAGAGGGAGGGAGAGATTTATGGTCTTAAACTGATGTGCTGCTATCTTGGTCCAACTTATCTGGGCTCTGCCAGGCGTCGTCACGAGCACTTAACCTTGCGGTGAACGCCACCCATCATCAGCGCTTCACAAAACCACAGTCCCCTCCACCCAGAACTGCCCCACCACCCAACCTGCCCCTCATCTCCACGCTGCCCTTCAGCAGACGCTCGTACCTCGTATCAACCTCTCCTTCCATGCAGTTTCCATTGCAAAAGCAAAGGCCTTGAGAGAGATCGCCATCATCAGGACCATCGCTGGGAGGGAATATGTCCAAAATCATAAAGATTGTGCACTTGGTTTTTGATATTTGGCATGGTGTTAGGTATGGACATAAGGTTTCCAAAACCACTGCAAACACATTAGGACGCCCCCTAGTGGCAACTCTGTTGCCTTCATGACCAAAGATGCTTTCACTGTGACTTTGTGATCGATTATCAAGATTTGATTCGATCCGATTCAATTCGATTCCGATATAGATTTGGGTCAGTGTTACTAAAACTGTTTTTCCAGCTCCTGCATGAATGATATGACTGTAGTTATGCAACATATTAATACTAGTATTATATTGAGATTCAACAGCAAGTATTGACAGCTAATGATGCTGTAAGGACCAATAAGCTCCCAGAATGCTGATAGAACTGCTTTCAGAAACATCGTGGGGCAGAATTACCGAAAAAATCTACTTGTTCAAGTAGATTTTCACTTAAAATAAGTAGAAAAATCTGCCACTAGAACAAGATTTTTTTGCTTGTCATGAGAAGATAAATCTTGTCCCACTGGCAGATTTTTCTACTTATTTCAAGTGAAAATTTACTTGAAACAGGTGAAAATTGTCAAATAACAAGTTGTTTTTCTGGTAATGACTCTTGTTTTAAGTGTAAGTAGATTTCTCGACTAAAAATTAGACATTTTAACTAGAGGTAACTTGGTTTTTGAAATTCGGCATGGTGTTAGCTATGGACATAAGGTTTCCATAAAACCACCGCAAACACATTGGGACGCCCCCTAGTGGCAACTCTGTTGCCTTCATGACCAAAAATGCTTTCAATGTGACTTAGTTCTGAAGTTGAGTTCACTCTGCTCACCCAATGAGATTATTGACACTACACCGATAGTGACCGGTCCAATAAACAGAAAATTGCATTCCTTGGGGGTGAAAATATGGGTCTAGAGCCCTATACAATATCTTTATGTGACTTAATTCTAGAGATATGGAGTTTTTTGTGCAAAAAATGACCTTCAACATGACCTTGAAATAGGAATTTTTTCTCAGAATTGAATTCCTAGCACCAATAAAGTAGAGAAAGTGACAATATACAACAATCTAGGACTAAGAGAAGCTGAGATATGACCTTTGGTCTTTTCGGGGGGAGCCATTTTCAATTTTCTGCAAAACGGCCACTAGGGGCAGCATTTGTTTGCTGTGTTTTTTGAAAACCTTATGTCCATAACACCATGCCAAATATCAAAAACTTGTCACCAAGTGCACGATTTTCATGAATTCCCTCCCAGCTATCATGAGTATCACCAACATTTCTGACCCGCAAAGCGGAACACCGTCCTCAAAGCAAAGTCTTCATCAAATGTGTCGTTCCTTTCTAGTCCCTTGCCCCATACTTTTTTATTTTTTTAATAATTATACAACAGTTGGCAGGCAGATATGTCAGGCTGTTGATGCTCGGCGTCGGACAGCTGCGATCAAGCCCCGTAATTCCAGACTCATGTGGACCGCGGCCCCTGAGAGCGTCGGTTTTCTCTCGGCTTTCTGATGAGCAGCCATTGTGGAACCCTACAGAGGACGACTAATTGACTCGCCTGAAAAATTAATGGATCGCTTAACAGCATTTTTGTGTTTGTGTTTGGAAAACACAGGTGCAAATCCCGCACGGTGGCAAATGTTTAATTGATGTCGCCATATGACAATGCTAAGGGTAGAAAAGAAAAAAGAGAAAAACAAGGGAAAAGTGAAATTTAAAGCATTTATTTGTACTATGAGTGACTTTTTTATCCAGAATCAACCAGCCAGCTGCAACAGAATTATAGAAATCCTTCATAAACAACCACGGTAACCAAGTACCAAATATTAGGTGGCGATGAACAGTTTGCAAAAGCCATTACCAAACAAGATCAGACATTGTGCTTGATGGCATGTGTTCCTGCCCTGTCAGGGCTGCTGGATGAAATACTAAGGGAGGGATGTGAGGGCGGCTGCCAGGCCCACTCTCCCCAGGTGAGTCCCAGCAACGAGCTGTGAACAAGCTGCTCGGGCCAGGCTGGCAGGCAGCCCTTCCCCTCCCCTGAAACCCTGAAACCTGCCTCGCACTTCCGCGCGGGCCAGGGAGCAGGTGGCCCAGAGCCGCGGGATAAGCCCGCCGTTCTGCTGCTGCCAGAGCCGCGGCGGAAAATATGATCCTGTTCCATCTACGCCACCACGCACAATCCGTAATACCTGCCTTTACAGGGCAGGAACGGGGAGGGGAAATCAGAATAAAAGAGAAAGAAAATGAAGAAATCAAAATCCTAAATCCAGGAAGACGAATATGAACTGAGAAATGTTGGTTCGTTCAAAAACTGAAAGGCAAGAACAAAGTCAAAAGAACATTGTACTTCAGTAAATGGTGTAAAACCATGGAATTGTTGAGAAAAGGACTTAAGAATGTGTAGTTCGATCCATACCTTTAAAAAAATGTTTAAAATTAAGACTATCAACGGGTATAAAAATATACTGTAATGCAATCAAATTCATTGACACCAAATTTCATAGTGTAACTATTATTACTGGGCTTTTGTTTGCTTATCTGCACCTACCATATAATATATGATAGTGTAACAGATGCATTATTGCACTGTGTGTGTGTGTGTGTGTGTGTGTGTGTGTGTGTGTTCATACATTGCTATACAGTTAATGTATATAGTACTGATATTACAAAAACATGGATGCAAATGTGTATTGACATCCCACTACAGGTATATTTATACTTTGATAGACCAAACTGTTTGTTTATTTGTCTTTTGTTGTTGTGCTCTAACAATCATTCACTTATTTTCCTGCACTTCTTTATAAACATGGTCTAGTATTGATTGTATGATAATAGGGTTATAGGCATCACAAGCTCAGGCTTCAGCTACACCTTTATTGGTCACATCTATTTGAGCCATCTATGTAGAGAAAGAAAGAAAGAAAGAAAGAAAGAAAGAAAGAAAGAAAGAAAGAAAAGAAAGAAAGAAAGAAAGAAAGAAAGAAAGAAAGAAAGAAAGAAAAGAAAGAAAGAAAGAAAGAAAGAAAGAAAGAAAGAAAGAAAGAAAGAAAGAAAGAAAGAAAGAAAGAAAGAAAGAAAGAAAGAAAGAAAGACATTCTTCCCAAACAGCTGTTGCTTTTGTAAAAAAACGCGATACATGGATGTCCAAATGCAAAAAACTAAAGTGTGTCACCATTATTCAACGGGTTTTTTATCCTCTTCCTCCCATCCCGACTCCCGTGTCCTCGTATCTTAGTTTCCCCTCGACAACCCAAACCCTCCTCGTACCCGTGTGGGAAGGGAAAAAAACCCGAACAAATGGAGGCAGCATTCAAATGGCCGAATTAATGTTTTCACACGATAAGCGAGCTTAATATAACGCTGACAATCACAACACTCACCCTGCCAACGAGGATTGGATCGGGTCCAGAAAATTCCTCCAGCACAAACATTTGATTCCAAACCCATCCTCTCTTGGCGCGGCTCAGTAATCTTTGTCCTTCACCGAGACTCGTCGTCTCCGTGGCCGTCGCCGCCGCCGACCCAGCGGTCTGTGAGCTCCCGGACGGGCCCTGGACGGGCGTCACGGAGACGCAGGGAACGCAAGTAATCCACACCAGCAGCAAGGACAGATCCATGAGCATCTCCTCGGACCGCTTTGGCATCCTGTAGTTCAGTTTGTTTGATTGTTTTCTTGTTTTAGGGGATGACTCTTTTCCCCCCCGTTCCTCCTCCTCCTCTCAGATCAACAGCTCCTTCTTTAGATCGCAAGAAAAGGTTACTTGTGTCCTCTTTGAACGGCGACGCTCGCATTCATGGCGTGATAAAGGTCACTGGCAGGGGTTGGCAAGCCTCCATAGCAGTTGTTGAGGGGGGGAGACTCTCAGCGCAGCATCCATTTGGCGGTTATTCCTGGGAGGAGACCTAAAAGGAAGCAATCACAGTTTGTTAGTTGCTTTTTTGTGTTGTGAGGAGTTTGTCAGGAGCTGCGCTGGAGAGGAGGGGTTACAAAGTACAGACAGATCAGCACTTGAACAAGTCGGATGTGGCAGTGAGAAGGTTCCCTGGCTAAAAAAAAACATAAAATAAGAAATAATAGTAACATGAAACACATATTTTGAGTAAACAAGGATGTTTTCATTTTAGAATAAAGACATTATGATCTTCCTACAACAGCCCTGACCCTCTTCACATGATCCTGCTCCAACGACCAATCGCTGCAGGTCTGCACTCTGAGGCGATCCAGCCCTCCATATCAGATTGCTTTTCTTTAATCTGGGGATTATCCCGGTAAGATTTTCAGAAATTACATGATCCTTATGATTCATTTTGTGACAATACCATGTCAGGTTTAGCATTTTCACAGACTACAATCAGATTCCTGAGACATGCGTGCAGACAGTAGAGCCAGAGCAAACCCTGCTGAACCTCACTGATATCAAACTAATCCACATGAGATCTTACTAAAGGTATTGTTTACTGACTAGGTCAAATATGATAAGCATGAATGAAATGCTGCATTTTTCCTCAAACAAAGTATTTGATCCAGCAAATAAACATGTACAGGAAAGATGGAACAATCAAGTGTAGATTTCGTCATTTAATCTGAAACAATTATCTTTTTTTATGTTTAATTTTCCAATTTATTTCATTTTATTTCATTTAAAGACTTTACCTTTCATTTCTTTTTTTCCTGTCTTCTGGAGTCAAAGCCAGTGGAAAGGAAAAAAGAGAGAGCCAACCCCACAAAGGGTGTCTGTATAACTGATGCAGATGGACTCGCTGCTGCTGCAGCGAAACGCTCGCTTTACACCACAGCGTCAATATTAGTTCTGGTAACTTTCAGGACTCACAAATGGCCACTGTGGTCTTTTTATGTTGTGCTGTTAGTGCATCACACTTTACAAGGACAAAAAAATCAGAGACGAATTCCACCTGAATCCATCTGCAGCATCATTAAAGTAGGGGCAGATTCAGAGTCACCGTGACACTGACTTTGAGAGTAAAAGATGCAGGAGCACAAAACAGGTACGAGACAGGTATGAGAAAATAAAGAAAAAAAATATATAAATGAGAATGAGGAAAAAACCGGTAGTAATAGATTTTGTAAGTAAAATGTAAGAATAAATGTCTAATATTGGGCGTTTATATCCATATTTCTCTCACTTTGGCGCCCAGCGGAGCGAGCGTTTCAGCACCACCGTGGATGGACAGCTCCTCCCGGACAGAGAGCGAAAACGGACCGGAGGAGCCGGAGGAGCTGTCCATGGTGCTGAAATAACTGTTCAGAACCGGAGGAGCTGTCCATGGTACTGGAAGAGCTGAGAGGAGCTGTCCATGGTACTGAAATAGCTGTTCAGAACCGGAGGAGCTGTCTATGGTACCAGAAAAGCTGGCCATGGTGCCGGATCAGCTGTCCATTGTATCGAGGAGCTGTCCAAGGTACCAAAAAAAGCTGTTCAGAACCGGATCAGCTGTCCATGGTACCGGATCAGCAGTAAGGAGCTGTCCATGGTACCGGGGGAGCTGTTCATGGTACCGGAGGAGACCGACACGCACGAGCAGCTCCTTTTTTTATTCATTTTTTGACACCCAGCGTCTCCCTAACCTCAGATCTGGAACAGACTTGATGACGATCTGAAGATGCTGCATGTGTTCTCTCTCCGTTTTTAAAATAAATCTAAAAGTAAATCTACTGTCTTACCTATTTATAAAATAGGATGACTGTATGACTTGTATGTATTTGTATGTTTAATTGTCTGTATTGCAATGTCTACTGTTTTTCATATTCCTCACATTCCTCACGGTACCACATTGCATTGTAAATTTCATTTTTCCTTCATGAACTTTGTGCCCCCTCCCAAAAGTATACGTTTATCTTAACGGCTATGTATGAATAAACCAAACTTGACTCGACCTAGAGCTGTCCATGATACCGGAGGAGCTGTCCATGGCACTAGAACAGACCGACACGCACCAGCAGGTCCCTTTTTTTCAATTTTTTGACACCCAACATCACCAATCCCCGAAAAGGAAAAAGAAAAAAAAAAGTTTGAAGCCTCTTTTGCCTTTTTAAATACTCAGATTTGGTCAGCGAGACTCATATTCTGAAGTTTTACCCCTTTGATGAGCCAGTATTTCTGACCAGCCTGTCTTTGCGCATCAACAGTGGAACTACAGCGCGCACGAGCGGTCCTCATTTTTAGAAAATAAGCCGCATAAAAAATCTTCATATTACAAAAAATGAGACAGGAGTAACGTGATTAAAAAAGGAAGTTCCAGAGCTGTCAGCAAGACTTGATCCATGTCACCAACACTGATGTAAATGTGGCAGTAAACCGCACTGGAGCCACTCGACGCGCAGAGACAGAACTCATGTCCAATATCCCCGCAAAAAAAAGAGAAAAAAGAAAAAAGAAACCCTGTATCTCAGCTAAGATCCTACCTGTTTCTACATCGGGGTGTCGGGTCGTACTTACTCGTGAGACTCGGATCCTCTTCCTCTGCTGCTGCATTATTTCATCCGTTTTTTTTTTCGTCCCTTCTCAAAAATCCGCCACAAACTCCATTTGGCTTCTTCACTCGAGGTTTTTTTTGCAGATTAAAGAGGCAAAAACGCGTGCAAATCCTTAAGTGTGCGCGCAGTGACAGACAGTGTCGGGCTCGTGTGAGTTGAGGGAGCTCCGTCAGGCTCGCTGGCCGCCTGGAAAAGTGAGGAGGAGATGGAGGAGAGATGCGCGGAGGAGAGAGAGCTCCCTCCTCCTCCTCTCATTGGGTTGATGAGGAGTCGGGTCAACAGGCGCACAAATGGATGCGTGAGGCTGCGCAGCCACGGACGCGCAGAGGTTATCCTCTCACAGCAGAGCATATCACATAGGAGATTAAAAAAAAAGGTCCTTATTATTGCGTTTTGTCTGCTGTATTATCTCTCTTACTCCTTTTATGTTGAGAACAGAGGCGAGAGTTGGCCCTTTACTCCTCACGGTCCAATAGAGGAATGAAACAGATCAGGCGACCAATGAAACGAACCCAGAGTTGCTCATTTACAGCCATGTGAAAGGGTTAAGAGTTTCAGAATGTATTAAAGGATTTGCCCCTTGAGATGTAACATCTCATTTTCAAGGGGGTCCCAAGTAAACATACATTACAATCATATACATCATATAATAATCATAATCATATTCATTACAGTATAGACATACATGACATAAAACACACACAACCCCTACAACATAAGTCTAGTTACAAAATAGACTAATTGAATAACCAGAACAATGAAATGAATGTAAAATAGATAGAAAAAATAAAACAAATAGAAAAAAAGGACAAAAAATACCTAAATAAATTAAAAACAGACAATTTGCTTTAAGATGAGAGTATAATGACAACTTAAAACAATGAAAAGAGGTGGAAAGGGTTAAGAATGTCAGAGTTTTCAGAATGTATTAAAGGTTTCGCCCCTTGAGATGTAACATCTCATTTTCAAGGGGGTCCCAAGAAAACATACAACATTACAATACATCACATTACAGTACAGACATGCATGACATAAAACACCCCAACAAAATAGACACATTGAATAACGAAATGAATGAAATGAATATAACATAACAGAGAGAAAAACAAAAAAATTGAAAAAAAGGACAAAAAATACATACATAGATTAAAAACATAGGCAATTTGTTTTAAGATGAGAATATAATGACAACTTAAAACAATGAAAAGAGGTAATAGAACGCAAAAAGAGAGGAAGATCATTCCAATGTGATGGAGCTTTAAAATTCTAGGAACAAATAAAAAAGGAAAATTCACATGGAGAGTTATATAGAATCATGAGTTCTTTTAAATATGGAGGACAGTGAAAATAAACACATTTAAAAAGGAACTGAAGCCAGTGAAATTGCCATCTAGATTTGGGTTGAAACCAGTTCAATGAATCAAACATAAACCAATTAACCGACACACGCGCGCACGCAATGTGGTCCTAACTATTCTGTCCATCCAGCCTTCATTTCGGAGCACTTTTTGCAGCTCTGTGTGGCTGAATCCATTTATATTCTAGATTGAAAAGAAATTGTGTAGAAAAAAAATGGAGAGAGAAATAAATCCCATGCTAAAGGGAGAGTGTTATACGGGCATTATTAAGACAGTTAGAGAAAAGGTCATGCTCATCATTGCATAACTGAGTGAGAGTGTGTGAATGACAGCAGAGGGGCCGCGCTGCGTCCACAGAGGGGGCCCTCTAGTGTTTACGTGGATACTTGACAGCACAGGAATCAGGCCTTCAGGGGGGGAAATGCAGAAAATGAAGGCCAGTAAACTGCTTGACTCTATGACTGTGAGAGAGAAACACAAAAAAGAAAAATATTCAAGGCAAGGCAAGTTTATTTGTATAGCACAATTCAACACAAGGAAATTCAAAGTGCTTTATATCAAGATTAAAAGTGGCAAGACACAATTAAACAGTAAATACCAAATAAAATGAGATAAAATGATAAGAAAAGAGGTAAAATGATAAAAGCACCAGTTGTTAAAAGTAAGGGCAGTAGAGTACAGCAGGTACATCATTCTTACAATGGCAAGAATTATGTTTCTATACAGTCAAAACGTACAAAGACCGGGTCAAATACAGTATTACAAAAGTAATCTGTACCGATTACTAAAGATAAATGATAGAAAGCCTCGTAACAGGTTTGATGTAGTTCAATTAAAAAGAAAAGAGGGATTTAAAACGGAGCAAAAGCTACATTTTGCTTTTGTGTCACACAAACAAATTTCTGTTTTGAGTGAACTCATCGTTTCAGGGTCAGAAAGATAAAGACCATCCACACACTATAAAAAAACGTTGAAAGAAGTCAGAAGCATGTATAAAATTATCCAATGTTCTCATAATGATACAAAAAATTCGAAACTATTAGAGACAAAATTGGTGGGATTTTCTGTTTATTATTTCATATATCAGGGATTGAAAGAAATCCCTGCCAAATGTTACCATTATTGTCATATTTTAGCAGTTGAAACTGCAGTGAATTAAACCAATTTGACAATTCTACGTCACGATGCCTGTTTCCAGGTCTTATTTCACACAACTGACGAGAATTACGTTTCTATACGGTCAAAACGTACCAAGATCTAGGGCTGGGCGATATGGACCAAAAGGCATATCTCGATATTTTCTAGCTGAATGGCGATACTCGATATATATCGATATTTCTTCTGTGTCATAATTGGGGTTTCCCCCAAAGCATTATAGCATAGCATATCTGTTAGCATCTCTGTTAGCATCACTGTTAGCATCTCTGTTAGCTTCATTTTTTTCTGAGGCAAACCCTTAAAAAAACAGTCAGTTTTAATACAAAGCCTCGTGCCAAATGTCACACAGGTTCCTTTATTAACAGAGGTCTGCACAATATCAAAATGTATAAAACAAATGAAATAAAAATAAACTGCCTGCATATATAGAATAAAAATGCTTCTTGAATAAAATAAAACAAATATCCCTTTCCTGCAGAGCAATTAAATTAAAATACACTGTGCAATTAATACAATGTAGACAGTAACAGGCAGACTTTTCCACTGAGGTTGACAGTTGTGCAAATAACAAAACATTTGTACAAATCTCAAATAAAACATTCAAGTGAATTTGTCACAAAATAAGCTATATAAAAATCATTAAAAAAAATGTTTAATCGATATAAACGATATTGTCTCATACCATATTGCGTTTGAAAATATATCGATATATATTAAAATCTCAATATATCGCCCAGCCCTACCAAGATCTATTCTTTAATAACTCAGAAAAGAGCCAACATTGCTCTGGCATCATCCCTTAATTCCACTCATCATGTCACTTCCCTTCCACCTGATTCCGGCGCTGGTGTGAAGTCGGTTTTGCATAATCAGCGGTCAACAAAACTTTGCCTGAGAGCAACAACAACACATTATTGTGCCTCACTACCTCAAAAACAGCCCAGCTTTTCCTTGTAGGCTTCGCCTGCTGGAGGCCTCCTGACCCAAGTGCCAGAGATCCCAATTAGCAAAGACATCAAGTCTACCATTATTTATTTCTGTACCATTTAATTTCCCTCCCACTCTCGCCTTGATGCTGCAGCTGCATTTCAGGCGGGAATTCTCCAATCATCTTCTTTAAAAGCCTCTCTTGCATAATGCATTAGGCTGTAAATGTTGAGGCATGTTGCTTTTTCTCGGCGTAAATGAAGATCTCATTGATGGACACTCAGCGCACGTCGGACGTGTTTGGATGGAGATAAATGTATGAACGGCTGTTCATTTAAAATTTAAAAGTGTTAAAGTAAATAAAGAGCACATTTTAGTAACGTAAGTCAGTGTTTTTTAGCTGCAGTCTGATCCTGAGCTTATTCAATCATACATGTAGTCGCTAACGCAACGCCAAACTTCAAAGAATGATTACTAAACACAACGCTGTCATAAAAATCAGCATCGCTATCATTCATCGTATGTTCCGGAGAAAAGCTCCGCTAAGATCGGATGACTCTGAAGTCATCAGTCAAAATCTGCTTCTAAGTGCAGATTTTTGTGCGATCGGGGGGGTGGCAGGTTTAGACTCGTGATTAATTCCACTGGCGTAGCCTCTGCCAGTGATCAAATATCAGATGGTTTTGAAAAAGGCAAAGTAAGTGAAGGGGAAATGGTCTTTAGAGCCCGAGCATTTTCAAATGGTCATTAGTTACTCCTTTGTCAGGATTATTAATCACGGAGCTGTTGCAGCGTGTAGCAAAGGCTCCACATGTCGACGACTTACCAACACAGACAGAGTCTGTTGCTTCATTTAGATCTTTACGTTTTTATTCAATTTTTATTTCTAACCCGCCTGTCACTCGTCCCCCACCAACTCCCACCCGCTTCGCCAGACGCAACACACATTAGTCATTTTCAGAAGCAGACGACTTACTGGGAAATGGCACCATGTTGGAAATAAGAGAACCAGAAACTACAATATTACGGAAGAGTATCAGGGCCATGCAGGAGAAAAAATATTTGAGAGGGGAAGATTTTTTTTTGTTGTCCACTTCGAGAAAAAATTTGAAATGTCGAGAAAAAATTTGAAATGTCGAGATTAATGTTGAAGTACAATTTCGAGAAAAAAGTCAAAATGTCGAGAAAAAAGTCGAAATGTCAAGAAAAAAGTCGAAATGTCAAGATTAATGTTGAAATACAATTTCAAGAATGAAGTCGAAATTTTGTGAATAAAGTCGGAATTTCGAGATGAAAGTTGAAATACAATTTGGTGAATAAAGTGTAAATGTCTCCTCTGGCCCATCAAATCCAGTTAGCAGAGCGACTGACAGCTATGGAGCAGCAGCCGTAAATAACTAACTAACTAACTTACATCCTTGGAGTGGAACGTTAAGGGTACGTTTCTGAAGTTATGCAACTGCATATGTGTGATATGTGTTTCAAATCAATATCGTAAAGCCTATTCTTGTATTCTGAATCTTGTTGTCACCAACCTAACATAATTGAAGTAGTCAACACTAAAGCAGGTGAAATTTCGCCTTTTTTCTCAACATTTCAACTTTATTCACGAAATGTTGACTTTTTTCTCAACATTTCAACTTTTTTCTCGAAATTGTACTTCAACATTATTCTCGACATTTTTTCTCGAAGTGCATAATGAAAAGAAAATCTTCCTCCTCTAAAATATTATTTTAATTTTTCTCCTGCCTGGCCCTTATACTCTTCTGTAACAACATACCTTGAACTTGACGTTACTTCTTTGAGTTAGGACCACCGTTGTGAGTGAACCCTCTCCTGTTCTCCCCCAGCAGCTTCATCTCAGCTGGTACAACTGGCTCACGATTGTATCGTCCAGCCAAAGCTGTGAAGTTTTCTCTTACTGTGAAAGTTGCTTCCAAGGACCAAAGTTAGAAAAAGAAAACCTGCCAAATATGATCAAATATATAACTTGATTTGTGAGAAGACTCTTTATTTTCAGTTTTCAGCTAAAAGAGGAAACACATTTCAATCTTGCAGTTATTTTTAGGCCCGAGCACTGACAGTGGCCCTGTTGTATCTGTAGGAATTTTTTTTATCCCTCTTCCGACGAAATGAGGGCCTTTTTTCCCCCTAAACGTGCCCCAAAAGTCACCAAATTTTGCACGCAAGCAAGGCCTGGCAAAAAATTTGATATTTCATGGTTTGCATTAATGGCCGTGGCCTAATGGCTCAACAGCGCCCCCTAGAAAACTTTGTGCCTCAAGCCCCACAATACGGTTTGACGTACATGCACGAAAATCGGTACACACCTGTATCATGTCGCAACTTAAAGAAAAGTCTCTTGACCCTGAGTTGGCCGAAACCGAACAGGAAGTCGGCCATTTTGAATTAATCGTGTAATTTTGGCGCAATTCATGCCATTCCCTCGGCAGTTAATACGGCCCGAACCATAACGTGCATCCAGGTGTGTTATACATCAAAATGTGTGTCTAGATCCTGCGACAACGCGCATTACTTTTCTCAGTCAAAAGCGTTACCGTGGCGACAATAGACGCCAAAAAGCGCGCCCCCCCTTCATCTGATTGGTCCATATTTGATAGTCCCTATTATCTGCCATAACTTTTGAACGGGTTGTGATAAAAATGTGGGTGGTGTCATCGGACTCTGTATTGAGTACTTGACCTTCATTGGCCTGAATTAGCCCCGCCTCTTCTTCTGATTGGTTGATATGTGATAGTTCCGATTTTCTGCAATAACTTTTGAATGGTTTGACATAAAGACTCGTGGGTGGTGTCATCGGACATGGTTTTGAGTCCTTGAACATAATTGCTGCAAATTAGCTCCGTCCCTTCATCTGTTTGGTCGATATGTGATAGTTCCGATTTTCTGCAATAACTTTTGAATGGTTTGACATAGAGAGTCGTGGGTGGTGTCATCGGACTCGGTTTTGAGTCCTTGACCTTTATTGGTGAAAATTGCATGCGTGAGGGCCTGTTCATCACTGCCTGCAGCTTTAATTGATTTTTTTTTTGCTCAATATGAACAACCTTGGAGTATAGAGATAATAAGAGATAAAAGACATTTGAACATTGAATTTAAAACAGCAAATCTCCATTTCCCTTTCAGAGTTAGTCAAAAGCAGTAGATGACCTATAATCTGTATAATTTGGAAGCTTCCATGTATATTATATATTAATACTATATTAAAGGCTTGACGTGTTGTGGTATTTGCTTTGATAGATGTTAGCTAAACTTCAGCATTGATCTTGGGAAACATTTGGCTGTAAAGGATCCAGCTAATGCAGCGTCTCAGCTGGTGAATGTAAAGATCCCACGTTTCACTCAACTGACGTAATTTCCTTTGAAATGGAGCCTTTGAAGCTGCTGAATTGGAAAATTGCAAAAGTTTCCAAAGCATTAGATTCTAGTTAGTCAAACACTTGGGTGTTACCTCGGAAAATAACTAATGACTTTTGTGAAGCCTTGAAAAAAAGTTTGAAAAAAGAAACAAAAAAAAAAAACTTTATGGACTTCCTTGTTCACCGATCCCAGATTGGATGAAGAACAACCCCATGAATGTCTGTGACAGTCTCCAGAACGATTCCTCCCTCCATCCTTTCATGTCTTTATTCACTTATACTCATGTGCATATTCAGATGTAAGTTTTTGTGAAACTTTCACCTGATGCTGTTTGGTTTCAGTGGTTTGCTGTTAAGTTTTTTAAGCCTCTTGCAATTTTCTATTCAATTGTCAATGACAGTCAATCTTTTGAGTCACTTTCTTGTGCTGCTGTGAAGGTGAAAGACTTGTACTTTATACACTTTGATGAAAACATATTGGCAAAAGATAGTTTGCTTGCTCTGTAGTCCTCTGGAACCCCCCCCACCTCAATGTGCATTGAGAGGATTAGAATATATTCAAGGATGGCAGCGCGGTAATGAATTCCAGGTTGCATGAGGAGAACAAAAGGAAGCATGAGTAAGTGTAATGAAAATAACCCTCAGGTTTTCCTGTGATCTCTGAGTTAGTAATTTGATTTATATATTAAATCCCTTAAATACAAGGGCTAGGAGCTAGCCTTTGTATTCCAGTTGTATTTATATTCCTTTTACAGCC
This sequence comes from Cololabis saira, assembly GCF_033807715.1. Classification (NCBI taxonomy): domain Eukaryota; kingdom Metazoa; phylum Chordata; class Actinopteri; order Beloniformes; family Belonidae; genus Cololabis; species Cololabis saira. The sequence goes on along the minus strand of NC_084588.1, from coordinate 47,486,855 downwards.
GTGTCTTCATAAGGTTTAGCCCATGTAGTATTTATCTTTGGATCTAAATTTAGCAGGTTAGGTAGATTATTTTTTGTAACAATCCTTCTCAGCAATAAATCTTACACAGTTGGAAATCCTGTTTTATTTCCCTTTTATATGGCGCCACATTTGTAAGGAACATATATTTGCGGGATGAGCAGCAGAGCTGGGTTTGCCAAATTTGCCAAATCTCGTCTCCCAATACCAAACAACTTATTTTGTTCATGCTAGTGACTCTTGTTTTGAGCTGAATGTTATGTTCAACGATGAGTCCAGATTCTATTGTTTTATTTATTGTTTTATTGTTGGCTTTATCTAGAACAACAACAAATCACCATCAAATTAAAAGTGTCAAAATGTTGGCCTCCTGCAGGCCAGAAGGAGGATTGCTTTATTCTGGAGAGAAAGTGAGGTTTCCTCTACACAGTCCTGGATTAGAGAGATGGCAATGTGTATGGAGCTAGAACAGTCTCATAATTCGCAAATGCACACACCGTTTCACAAATGCACAGAACAATTCACACGTTCATAATGTGTGTAACATTAGAAAACGTAACTTATGCAATTAGAGGTAAAGCACAAGAATCCGAAGAAGTATGGACACCTTTAATTGATTATATATATATATATATATGTAAAACAAGTGTGACAATTTTTGTTTGTCTGTGAAGCTATTGAGTGTGACAATTTTTAATTGTATTTATTTATTTATTTTTATTTATTTATTTTTTTAGATTTTTTTTCCATTTGTTTATTTGTTCTGTCTTGTTTTGTTTTTGTCTTTGTGTACACAGCAAGACCTGCTTGCATTTTATTGTGCAATTAGTGTGATACTTGCTGATTGTTTTGCTTTTTTTGTACATTTATATTGAAATTCAATAAAAATATTGTTAAAAAAAAAAGCATCAAAATATCAAAAAAATCTAATCAATTTAACAGTCTCATCCAGAAATAAAGAACAACAGCAAAATAATGTGTCGGAGAGGGAACAGGAGGAAGCAGAACGCTTATTTAGTCCTGTCTCTTCCTCACAATATCATGTCATATGCCTTAGAAAATATACAAATTAAAATTAAATAAAATAAGAAAAGAAAGCAAAAAAAAAACAATAACAAAAAAATAAATAAATACAACACAAACAATTAATATACAAAGATCAAGGCATAATTAAATTAGCCTCCTACAATATCCTAAACTCAAAAATGTAATTTCCATTTACTTCTTTGATGATCCATGACCAGCCATGAATGCAGGAGTTACATTTGTATCGTGGATGATGTGTCACATATGGAACAGAATAATAATAAAAGAAATACATACAGAAGGTAAATTGAGTTCTTTAGAGGTCCTTATTCTTATATTTGTCAAGAATTGTTTTCTTGCATGTGTTTTGAAACTGCCTACAGCAGTCGGATCGTAGGGTCAAAGTGTGGAGAAGACGTGGAGAACGCTATGCTGATCGCTGGGGCTCGTCATCATTGAAGGAAATCCTTATCCAGATGAGATTCTGCAACCAGCGGTGATCCTACAGTCTGGGACCGAACTCCATCCTCCAAGATAACACTCCTCCAACAGCCAGGCTGTTAAATGGATCAATTGTTGCCAATATGTGTTGTTTCTTCAAACTTCAAACTTCAATCCTCCAACCCACCAAACACCTAACAAGTTTATTGGTAGAGCACAATTCAACACAAGGTAATTCAAAGTGCTTTACATCAATACTAAAAGCGGCAAGACACAATTAAACAGCAAATATAAAATAAAATGAAATAAAATGATAAGAAAAGAGGTCAAATAATAAAAAGCACAAGTTGTTAAAAAGTAAGGGCAGTAGAGTCCAGCAGGTACATTTCATTCTTATAATGGCAAGAATTACATTTCTATATGGTCAAAATGTACAAAGACCAGGTCAAATACAGTATTACAAAGTAATCTGTAACAATTTGTACGGTGAATTAAGCCAATTTGACAATATGCCACAATGCCTGTTTCCAGGTCTTATTTCACACAACTGACAAGTCAAAACTGTTGGGCATTGGAAGAGAATATTTGGCAAAATCTTTCATTTTTCAACCACAAATTTACATACTTTTTGTGCTAAGTTTATATATACATCCACCCACTATCTTTACGCATTTCATTAAAACATCTTGAGGGTTTCAAATGGCTCATTTGCATTTACTTCTGAAGTCTTTTAAATCCTGTGCTTTGGATGAAAAGGACCAGTAATCAAGTATTTACAATGTTCTAAAAGGTAGAATTTTGATCTTTTGGTCTTTATTATGATCATGTGATCAGAATCCTGGGCTGGGCTGTTTGGGGGGCGGGGCAAAGAAAGAGTTGCACACGTTGGGGGTCAGGTCAGTGCATGACTTAAACCCACCGAAGTGAAGACATTCATCTCATCTATAAAGCTTGCTTGCGCAGAAAAAGCGCCTGAAAGTTGCGGAAGCCGCCATCTACGCAAAGCCTCGGATCTAAAAAGAAAAAACTAACCAAAAAATCTGCTTATCTTTACGGCAACTCAGATACATGAATACATGATTTTGAAAAGTGGGGAGGGGGACATGTCCCCCCTGCCCCCAGTGGAAATTGCGTCGTGACACTAACGGGCAGCAACGGCGTGCTGCCACTCATTCGCTTTATTTTATACTATTTATATACTTTTTCTACTTTTACTGTGACCACAAAATAATCTCGTTTCACTGTCCTCTCTCCACCTCATCCACAACATCTAGATCTCAGTGAAATTCAGTGGCACGGTGGCTCGACACGTTCATTCATCCTGAAGCCAAACAGGCTGCAGGAAGCCACTGCGCATGCTCAGCAGGCTCATTCATATGCAAAAAAATACCATTTATGGTATGAAATGGGCGTGTAGAGGGCGGGATATGAGGCGGATTCACCTGCGCAACCTTCCAGCTGGACTGTGATTTATAAAGAGAACTTTACGTGCAAGTGTGCGTGCACGCAGTTTTATAGATCCAGATTTTTTTTTGCGCCCGGCATTTTCGGCTTTTGAGTGTACGTGCAATTTTAGTATGAATCCTACGCAGTCCATTTTAAATGAGGCCCCTGATCAGTTGTCTGCGACATATCCAACCCGTCTAGAGCCGTTTCATTGTTTAAAAATAAAAAAATCCCTGCAGTTTAAGAGGAAATGGGACCATTGGGATCAATGCTGGTTCACTTCATCGTGCCAGGATTTCTCAGGTGATCCAGAGATTTAAACTACTGTGGTTTTCCTTCAGGCACAAATGTGCTCCACTAATGTTTGGACTATTGCCATAATCTGTAGGGCAAAAGAAAGATTAAAATGACAGTATCAGTGAGTTCCAGTGCGGCCGGGTTGTTATTGTGGCCTGAGATAAAGGTGTGTGTGTGTTTGTGTGTGTGTTTGTCCTCTACTTCCTCCCCTCAACCTTGTCCTCCCATCTTGGTCAGTGCGAACACGTAAGTGAAAGTGCTCTACTTAACAGGCAGGTAGTTACGCGGCTCCGGCTGCTCCGAGCCTTCATTCATTCACCGTTCTTCATTGTCAAGTTGCTGCTTTCTGCATTAGCAGCACGACTGAGTGGCCTGGCCGGTTCCACGCACGTCCTTTCCCTCTGAAACCGCTTGAAACCCGCTTTTATATAGAGACACTGTGATGTTGAAAAGGTCCAAGGATGCAAATCACTCCTGACCTCTTCCAAGTTCTACTAGGGAAGAGTATTAGGGCCAGGCAGGAGAAAAATAAAGGAGGAAGATTTTTTTTTCATTATGCACTTCGAGAAAAAAGTCGAAATATCGAGAAAAAAGTTGAAATGTCGAGAAAAAAGTCGAAATGTTGAAATTAATGTTGAAGTACAATTTTGAGAAAAAAGTGGAAATACTGAGAAAAAAGTCGAAATGTTGAGAAAAAAGTCGAAATGTCGAGATTAATGTTGAAGTACAATTTTGAGAAAAAAGTGGAAATGTTGAGAAAGAGTCGAAATGTTGAGAAAAAACTCGAAATGTTGAGAAAAAAGTCGAAATGTTGAGATTAATGTTGAAGTACAATTTTGAGAAAAAAGTCGAAATGTTGAGAAAGAGTCGAAATGTTGAGAAAAAAGTTGAAATATCGAGAAAAAGTCGAAATGTCGAGAAAAAAGTCAAAATGTCGAGAAAAAAGTTGAAATGTCGAGATTAATGTTGAAGTACAATTTTGAGAAAAAAGTCGAAATGCTGAGAAAAAGTTGAAATGTTGAGAAAAAAAATCGAAATGTCAAGAAAAATTTCGAAATATCAAGCTTAATGTTGAAGTACAATTTCGAGAAAAAAGTCGAAATGCCAAGAAAAAAGTCAAAATTTCGTGAATAAAGTTGAAATGTTGAGAAAAAAGTGAAATTTCGACTTTATTCTTGAAATGCAAAATAAAATAAAAATCTTCCCCTTTCAAATGTTTTTTCTCCTGCATGGCCCTAATACTCTTCCGTACAGGGTGATTACAATTTACATACTTCTGCCCCAAAAATAAAATCCAACAAACTGTCTGCCGAGTCACTGAGAAACTTTGGGTTGACGTGCGTTTGATCCGGTCAACAGAGCAACGCATGTCACATTAGCTTTGCTTAAAGTCACACTTTAATTGGTTCAGGATTGAAGGTAATTGATTTAGTTGATGGTTTTAAAGCTCCTGAAGATAATTAAGAGCAGTGTTGAGAATTCTGATATGCTGACATTTTGAGAATGAGCAACCTGTTCCATGTTGGCACAGTGTAACATCAACTAACGTCTTAATCGAGCAAATTGAAAATCACAGCTTTATTTAATTATCGCCAGTCCAATTATCGGTCCTCATTAATTCGATTGAGCTTATTTATTCATAATCACATATCTATTCCACTTACTTCCCAATTATGCAGGACAGTTTTTCAGCCCCCTGCTGAAGGAACAAACCATAATTCCGGTCCTGCTTCGTTAGAGGATGCAAGTAACGAGACGGTAAGAGGATGGACGGACAAATGAGCATCCGAAAATAACAACAGGGAGCTACTTCCACATATTTGTAAAATAAATCCTACAAATATTTATCCTGGAGTGTATAGGACTCTGAAAAAGCAAAAAAATGTGATTTACAAAATTAATATTAGACTCAAATAACTTATTTTTCATCATTGAACATTTTTTAATGAATCACTATCAACTTTTCAAATAAGGAAAAATTGATCAAAATATTATCATTCCTTTTCAGTTTGTTGGTGTTTGATTTAATCAAACCTTTAGCCGTGCCGCTGGTTCCAACACATCCAAACCTCTGCCTTTGACACTTGCAGAGATGTTCTTTTCATGAAATTGTAAAACCTGCTTTTCTCCAAACGTACTTCTTAACCTGTGGTCTAAATGTTTTACTTTGACCAAATGAGAATTTTGTTTTAAGAAAAGCACTTGGTCGGATGTTCATTTACAGTTCTGATGCTGAAATCCGTGCTGATTAGAAGGAGAGTTTTTGTTTTGTTTCATCCGTGAAGGTCGTGTTTGTGCAGGTGAAGCTGCAAAATAAAAAGCAGTTTCAGGTTTTGTCTCAAGAAATTATTTTAATTAATCAGTAAGTACAAATTTCCACATTCATGCCTGCAACCTAATCCAAATACACTGTTCCAAGACTTTGAGGGTCTAGTAAGAAGATTAAAAAACAAACAAACAAATAAAAAAGAACTGATGATGCCAACCAACAAGTACAAAAGCATTTTTTTTCAAAATTCAAAGCGTTTCAGGGAAACTGAATGGACAAATATCCTTCAGTTTACCAAAGAGATGGGAGAGAACAATCGTGCAGTTTTCTTCACAAAAACTGTTTCTCAAAGACTGAAGGGTCATAGATACCATCGTGATATAATATGTATCACATGTCCTCAATAGCTCTGCTGCTACGGTGCAGAGTATTAATGAATGAAGAAGAGGAAACCTTCGTAAATACAGCGATACGTCTACAAATTGCATTTCATTTCATTTATTTATTTAGCACAATTTTGTTTTAAAAACAGTGCATGGAGGGAATGAAGCCCAAAGGTCTTGTACAGAGTTCAGCTCCATCAACAACTGTGATGAAGTAACAAAAATAATGTACAACAACGCAGGAGAAAAATTAAAATAATATTTTAGAGGAGGAAGATTTTTTTTCATTATGCACTTCGGGAAAAAAGTCGAAATATCGAGAAAAAAGTCGAAATGTAGAGAAAAAAGTGAAAATTTAATGAATAAAGTTGAAATGTTGAGAAAAAAGGCGAAATTTTGACTTTATTGACGAAATTTCGACTTTGTTCTTGAAATTGTATTTCAACATTAATCTCGACATTTTGACTTTTTTCTGAAAGTGCATGTGAGAAAGGGAGCAACCCCTCCCCTTCTCACCGTCACCGGACTTTTTTAATGTGTGTGGCAGAGTGGAGGATTGGGCGTGGTCTGCGGGGGAGCAGCACACAGGTGTGTCTGGTTCTGCTGATTGTGGCACACCTGTGTCCAATCAACCTCTCCACCCTGCCTGGGTTTATAACCAGTGGCTGAATACCAGAAAGGGGGCTGCTGAGAGGTAGCTTGCTGAGAGGCTATACTCAATGTGCAATTTTTTAGAATACTGATTTTGCCATCCCCTGTATGTCTTTGTGCTTTTTTGCATACAAAAACAACAATAAAAATGTTTTGGCATTCCACGCTCTGCGGGGTCTCTCCTTTACACCTCATCACCCAGGTCCAGTTTGCCTGATCCCCTTGTACGTGGGGAGGCCGCTCTGGTTCCTCACAGTGCACAATAAAAAAAATCTTCCCTTCTCAAATATTTTTTCTCCTGCATGGCCCTAATACTCGTCCGTACATTCCAGAGTTTCAGATCCAAAATGTAATATTAAATTGATGACCAGATGTTCCACAGAAGGGTAAATGAAGATTGCCACTGTGTCTAGTTGGATATGAATTAAAATCAGATGGAAAAAGTAAAAAAAACAGCTGGAAAGTGACAGGAAGATCTTGTTTTCTATTGATAAACTTATGCACAAACAAGCAGGAGTGAAAAACATGAAGTTTATGATGGATAATAGTGAATATTTCTTAAAAAGAGGTGCAGATGGTTCCTGTCTACCAGACTGAGATTGTTCTTAAGAATCTTTTTTGGATTATCAGTAATTTGTTTAGAAAAGTTAGATAAGTTGCAGACCAGACAATATTGCAGTAATTCATATGTGGAAATAGGAAACTATAATACAGTCAAGTTCTAACTTTGCAGTGCAAACAAGGAGAATCGTAGCAACCGTGTCCACAGACTCCAGCAACATCTTTATCATTGAAAGCACCTGAGATGGAGCATCACTCGGGGGGAACATGCTGTGGTCAGACAATTCAATTTATTAATTAATGCAGAAAAGAACAGAGTTTTTAAAGCCTTCGCGAAAACCTAATTCCCAATAACGTTCCTGCATTTTTTGACCAAGACAGTGAAAACCCACTTTCTGCACATATCCTAGTAGAGACAGCTACTTTAAAGTATTTTGCTCTCATCTATTTGGCTTTTCTTGCTTTCTAACTTCTTGCGATATTTTGTAAAATCTGCTTTCAAAACAGTGATCCAATTATTTCCACTGTTCTGTTCTCCCACTCAAAACCTGCATCCATCAAGACCTTAAGAGCGCCATCAGTCATCAGAAGATTATATATCTATATACGTATGTCATATTCATTTTTTCCTACATTATATCAACTGACTGTTGCAGAAAGTGAGTCATTTGACATCAGTCTGGCATTGTGAGAGACAGAGGTTATGGAACCAGACAACAACTCACAGAGGAGGTTTAATAAGACATCAATGGATGCTGATGGTGGGGATGAATGAATGAATGAATGAATGAATGAATGAATGAATGAATGAATGAATGAATGAATGAATGAATGAATGAATGAATGAATGGAGGGAGTGCTGAGTTAATAACACTGTACCTTTAACGGTGTTCGTTAAGATCACCAGGCACTTGGCTAACAACAGTAAGGAATGTGTTTCCATTCATATACAACAAAGAAACTGAACAGATCTATGGAAGAGTATCAGGGCCATGCAGGAGAAATATATTTGAGAGAGGAAGATTTTTTTTTTATTGTGCACTTTGAGAAAAAAGTCAAAATGTCGAGATTAATGTTGATATACAATTTCAAGAATAAAGTCGAAATTTCACCTTTTTTTCTCAACATTTCAACTTTATCTAAGAAATTGTACTTCAACATTATTTTGGACATTTCGACTTTTTTCCTCAACATTTCGACTTTTTTCTGAAAATTGTTTTTCAACATTAATCTCGATTTTTCGACTTTTTTCTCCAGATTTCGACTTTTTTCTCTAAATCGTACTTCAACATTATTCTTGAAATCCAAGGCACTCTTCTTCAAATATAAAAAGCCTTTATTTGACATGGCTATTTCATGTAGAAAGTTTTTAAGAAAAGTGGGTTACAGCCCACACGTTTCCTGAGGAAGGCTGTGGCCGAAGAGTGCCTTGGATTTTTCTTCTTTTTTGACATCCTTTTTCCCACCAAAGCGCACCTTCGTCACATGATTAGATGAACCTTCTGAGCACTCTGGACTTTCTTTTTTGTTTGGATTATTCTCAAAATGTTGACTTTTTTCTGAACATTTTGACTTGAAATTATACTTCAACATTAATCTCGACATTTCACATTTTTTCTCGACATTTCACATTTTTTCTTGAAGTGCATAATGAAAAAAAAGTCTTCCTCCTCTAAAATATTATTTGTATTTTTCTCCTGCCTGGCCCTAATACTCTTCCGTACAGATCACTGCGGTTTGTGATGAGAATTTATTTTCTTTCTTTAAGGCAGTTCTTCCCAAAGTCCAGCAGGTTTTTCTCCTTCATCAAACCCGGATACAAATGACTGTCATTATCAGACTGGTGCAGACCTGAGTGATGAGCTGATGACGACCTTTAATTAGAATCAGGTGTGTTGATGCAGGTCCCTCGAGGACAGACTGTCTCTGATTTAGGGGAAAAAATAATCCGTTTTATACAAGAAAAATTACAAAAAGCTGTCATAAAAACCCACCTTTTGCAGAAATGGAAGACAAAGTGTGCATTATATAGTGTATTATGCTGCACTGGAGAATTCAGGCATTTCATTGGAAATAAAACATGCAAACCAGTGTGGTTTTGCAAATATAACGGTTTTAAAGCTGATTTTTACATATTTACTTTTCTCTTCCTTGTTTAACACACTAATTGTTGTCCTACTACGCGAGTATGTCAGTGGAGTGGACACAGACTGATCACAACAACAACTCTTTCCTTTTTCTCTTTTCTATTTATTTATTTATTCCATCCTACAACGTTGTGTACACTAGAAAGAAACCCCACAGGATAACTTCATTTAAATATGACCTATCTAGTGCCGACAAGAGCGGAAAATGTTCAATATTGCGATAGAGTTAGGTAGCAATCAGTAAATGAGCTAAAAGCTACAGATTTCATTGATCCGCCTTTGGTTCTCTGGGGTTTGGAAAAGATACAAGAAATAAACCTTGTCAGTCTGTAAATGTGTTGAAGGATTCAACACATAGAACTCTTTTCTAATTGTTTGTCACCTTGTTCAGTGCCACAAAATATCAAACGAAGAGCAAACAGATGAAAAGTTATGATAAAATCTGGTAACAAGTCATCAGCTATGAGCCGTAAAACAAGCTGCAGTTGGGATGTGTATGTTTTTGTACATATGTTTTTGTACATATACATATATATATATATATATATATATATATATATATATATATATATATATATATATATATATATAATATATGGCTATGTGTCTTGCATTAATTCTATTACATTTTAATAATGATATATTAAATGTAAAATATTAAAAATGCATACATTTTAACAGCACAAATTAGGCCGATGTCATAGCACCAATTACTATAAAAGGAGCCAGACTTCCATCTGTGAGGCACAAGTGTCCTTATAACTTGACCCATGAAAATTAAAGCGTCTTTAAAATAATAACCATATGGCTGTTTTACTATGATAAAATTAAAATAGTCTGCACTGTACTTTTTGAGAGCAGGAATTCATCCCATCTCTGAGATTATTTCTCACAGTAGCGCAGAAGGAAATGCAGTAATTCTCCTGTTTTCATATTCTCAGTATTTATAGTTTTACTGATATTTTAATGTATAAATTAGGGGATTATATAGAGAAAGGGTCACTAAATGCATCACAATATTTGTTTGTACCGCCTGGAACACATTGGTTAAGGACTCAGAGTTAATACTATACTGGTAATATTTGGCAAAACTAAACGAATTTCTTCTTGCCAACAAATTAGTATTTCAGTTTATATTTAGGTAGGAGGGTAGTGGTGGATTTAGTCGCTTTCTCCCGGATCAGGAGGGATTTTTCAGAGTTCTCCCCCCTCCCGATCCAGCAGCCCTGAGATGCCAAACATAGAAATCACAACGACACAAACATGTGGACATTTCTGAAAACGCAACAATGAAAGACAATGGGCCTCATGGAAGCAAAACAACACCCACAATAACAAAAAATATCATTTTTCACTCTTTATTTGATAGTGTCAGTATTGTTGTCTTTCAAAAATACTGTTGTAGTCTTCTTTTTATTCTAGAAAGATCCAAAAGGTTTTTGCTACGGCCTTGGTTTTTTGTGTATCTATCAATGTCTTTATCTTGTGAAGAAGTTTGTTCAAACCTTATGACAAAATGAATATGGATTATAAAAAAGAAAAGAAAAAACAGCGAGTCTTGCAGCACTACATCAGTTGAGAGCTATCGGCTACTGCTGATTTCCAGATCATCAATGAAAAATATGATGACAAAAGCAGCGTATCTTTCAAGATTTTTGAAAAACATCCAACAATCCACAACGCAAGTTTGGAGTAAATCTGGAAGCAAAATTGTTAAAACATATGCTTATAATGTACCAAAAATATGATAGAGTTTTGTGCACACAGTCAGATTTAGAGCACTCTTAAACTTTTCAAACTACTTTTTAATGTTATTTTATCGCTAAGAGCTAAATCAATTATTGAAGGCAATAAAATATATATATATATATATATATATGTTTTTCCAATGTAATGTTGAGAATAATATTCTACATTCTGTCAAATGTAGTCATTTTAATTCAAAATGTAGCTGAAAGGTGTAAAGTTCAGCTCCGGCTGTCAACTTAGAAATGTGGTTTCATTTAATTATGCATTTTGATAACATTAACTCCTAATAAATAATTTTGTGAGGCACATTATGAAGCCACGACTGCCTCAGTTGTCATTTTGATGCCGAGGTCTTCAACAATCCAGAAACCCACTAAAGTCAGAGGACTTCTAAGGTTACAAAACACAGCACGACTTTAGCTCTGAGCATTTTGAGCCAGATTTCCAGTTAAATTAGGACCTGATTGTTAATCGAGGAGTAGCAGTGATTGTAGCGGCCAGTTTCTCAGGTGAATGGACATCCAGTTCACCGCGTCCACTTATCTCCTTTTGGTTCTTCCACTTTTTCTACTGCCTTGCAGCTCATTCTCCAGCTTTTTTCAACCAATTTATTTACAAAACCCCCTCTTTACTTGTCCAAACCATCTTAAAATCAGCCTCTCTTACTTTATCTCCACAATGCTGTTTATCTTGTGTGCTTGTTTTTATTCTTCATACATTCTTGCTGCTTCCAAAGAAAATTTCAACATCATCAGCCCTATTTCGTGTCCTTTGGTCACTGCCCCTACCTCTAGTGATCACAGAATAATCCACCCATTACATTCGTCTCTTCACCTCTTCTCCACACAAGTTATTTAAACTCCTACACCTTCAAATCTACACCTGGCATCTAAACTCTTCTACCTGCCTCCCTTTAAGTTACATCCATGTGTTCTGTCTAGCTGAGATTGACCTTCATGCCTCTTCTTCTAGGCACATCTCCACCTCTTTAGGGTCCTCTCCTCCGCCTGCCCTTACTCTTACTGCACATCATCTGTACACATCATAGTTATTGGAGACTCCTGTCTGACCTCGTCTCTAAACCTATCCATCACTACGGAAACAAGAAGGGGCTCAGGACTGTTTCTTGATGTAGTCCCACTTCCAAGTAAAACCCATCTCTTACTCCTACTTGCACAGTAGGATTAACAGATGGGTTTCAGGTGGAAGTGGGACTCCAAAGGGCTATCGAAAAGGCTCGGTCACCCCAGCACTGGAACTTTGACCTGGGCACCTCCAACAACAGTTGGTTTGAGGATCTCAATGCCCTGCCAGGCTCACGCACTGTTAAAAGCTCCGATAAATAGGGCGGGGCAAGGCCGTGGAGGGCTTTAAAAACAAACATTAAAAGTTTAAAATCAATTCTAAAATGGACAGGAAGCCAATGGAGTGAATAGAGGACCGGAGTAACTGGAGTGCTCATGTCTTTTAGTGTTAGCTAAAAGACGGGCAGCTGCATTCTGCACTAGCTGAAGGCTAATAGAGGACTTGGAGACGTCAATATATAGAGCATTACAATAGTCTGATCGTGAGCTGATTAGAGCGTGAACAGCTTTCTCCAGGTCGTGATGATTTAAAAAAGATTTCACTTTGGCTAGGATGCGGAACTGGTAAAAACTTGTCCTAACGACTTTATCAACTTGTCTGTCAAATTTGAAAAAACTATCAAAAATCACACCCAGATTTCTGACATAAGGACTGAAAGACGAGGACAAGGTGCCAAATCTAGTCGTCCCAGTTTCCCCAAACACAATGCACTCTGTCTTGTCCTGGTTAAAGTGCATGAAGTTCTGGGCCGACCACTGCTTGATGTTAGCAATACATGCTAGCAGGGAACGTCATGCATCAGCATCTCTGGGCTTCAATGGCAGATAGAGTTGCAGATCATCCACGTAACAGTGAAATGATAGTGTAGCAAGGCTAGTGCTACGGGGCCCGACCGACAGGACAGAGAGGACACGGAGTTTCAGTGCAGAACTGTTTTATTTACCACACGTGCACAAACACAGCTCAGCAGCTCCAGCAGCAGACGAGAGACCTCTTGCTGCTCTGCAGCCCCGCCTTATGAATGCAGGCAGAGTGGAGAGGTTGATTGGGGCCACCTGTGCCCCAATCAACCTGAGTGGCTGCAGCTCCTCCACCCTGCCACACACCCCCATCGCCAACCTCAGGCCGGGGTCCATCCGGCCGAGCCAACTCCCCCCCGCCCCCCTCGGAGCGGGAGAGGAAGCCAGGAACCGCAGACTGCGCCTCCGGGCCTTCCCGGTTCGGCCGACCGCCGGGGCCGGTCGGGAGGTCGTCCTCGGCGACGGGCCGGCCGCCGAGGCTGGTCGGGAGGTCGTCCTCGGCGACGGGCCGACCACAGAACCCGGTCGGGAGGTCGCCCTCGGCGTAACCGCCGAGAACGCCGCTCTCGGGACTGGGCCCAGGGTGGCCTCGGGCCAGACGGCATCCGTGGCCGGTGTGTGTCCAGGACCACCCCCTCCCCGACGCAGCACTGCTCCGGCCGCTGGTCCGTCTCCTCCCCGATGCAGCACTGCTCCAGCAGCTGGTCTGTCTCCGCCTCCCCGACCTCAGTCTCAGCCTCCGACGCCTCCGGGACCGCATCCTCCGGGACCGCATCCTCCGGGACCGCATCCTCCGGGACCGCATCCTCCGGGACCGCATCCTCCGGGACCGCATCCTCCGGGACCGCATCCTCCGGGACCGCATCCTCCGGGACCGCATCCTCCGGGACCGCATCCTCAGGGACCGCATCCTCAGGGACCGCATCCTCCGGGACCGCCGTGGCGAACCTCAGACGTGGCGCTGGAGTGGGTCGCTCCGCTGGTCCCGCAGCCTCTGCCTCCCGGCCTGCCGGCTGCGGCGCCAGCAGCGCTTCCAGCGCCGCGAACTGCCGCTCACCCTGGCCCTGAAGCACGGCTGCCAGGTCGGCCATTGCTCGGGCCAGTGCCTCCAGGGCCCGCTCCGTGCCTCCCTTCTCCATCCCGTCGGGCCCCACGTTGGGCGCCAGTGTAGCAAGGCTAGTGCTACGGGGCCCGACCGACAGGACAGAGAGGACACGGAGTTTCAGTGCAGAACTGTTTTATTTACCACACGTGCACAAACACAGCTCAGCAGCTCCAGCAACAGACGAGAGACCTCTTGCTGCTCTGCAGCCCCGCCTTATGAATGCAGGCAGAGTGGAGAGGTTGATTGGGGCCACCTGTGCCCCAATCAACCTGAGTGGCTGCAGCTCCTCCACCCTGCCACAGATAGGTTGTGCCTGGCTATAACAGACCCAAGTGGTAACATGTATAGAGAAAAAATAATTGGACCAAGAATAGAACCTTGCGGGACCCCGTCTTCTATAGCAAATAAACTCCAGCATCTAGAGTTGTTGCAGTTCAGTACATGGACAGTTCTCAGGAATAACAGATGAAGTCACTAAAGCCTTATATGATGATAAGGATCCAAATTTACACTGTACAGTAACAGGTAACAGTACCTGTTAGTATTATTAAAAAGCATCACAGCTTCCTGGGTATTTAGTTATGTTATATTGTTCTGAATTCATACACATGTTATATAAAACAGGTAGATGAACAATTATGATTGCCTATGCTAATGTGGTAATTACCAAAGAGTAAAGACTGACTTTACTGCACAATGTTTGAGGATTTAAGTAGGATTATGCCATCAGTAGTTACTGTATTACTCTGAGACGCATGGTGATTAGTATTTAAACCAGCACCTGTCAGCCAGTCGGCCTCTGGCGCCCACCTCACTTCCAGAAGTGTGACAGCCTTCACTTGTGTTTGGTCCATTTGCGGTTCCAGACGTTGACAGGACGTTGGGATTATCGGCCACCTCTGCTTCGGGCAGAGCTGACTTCACTGAAAACTGCACAGATGAGAAACTAATCAGCCAACCCTTATGTGCGCTTAGCGAGATATGCAGCCACAAGGACTAGTTTCTCATATCTAACACTCAGTAAGTTGTTTTAAACAAAGCTTTGCTTATAAAAAATAAATGCAATAAAAATGTGCTTTATGAGCTGTGTTCATTGATGATGAAATATATTGTAAATCAAAACATGTTGCAGATGAGACACATTTTTAGGTAACAATGTCCTTGTTAAAACCCACTGAGAGAAAAATTGCAGTAATATATTGTCTTTCACTAAATGCATGTGGCTTTAAGTTTAACCTTTGATATTAATGATTTGGTGAGCAGCTGTCATTATGTGAAGTGCAGTCAACAACCTATTACTTGGACGAATACTCGTCCTTGCTAAGTAGGAATAAAGGATTCATTTCCATGACTATTATCCAACATAGAGCAAGGACATTCAGAAGACTGAACATGCAGCAACTGACATTCTGCTACTTGATCTAAATGAATTTATATTGTTGTTGTTCATGATGAGCTGCATTTACTTTTTACTTCATGGTCCGAGGTTGATTGTTAACATTACCAAAAGCTATTGGTTTGGAGCTGCAGCATGAGAGTTGTGGGGAATGTGTACAAATGTGTACAAAACGAAGAAGTGGAACTTTGGGTTTCATTGAGCAATTTGTTTTTAACCACGTCTTTACACCTCTGTTCACAGCAGCTGGTTTTCATGAGTGAAAAGGAGTAAGGCAAGGCAAGTTTATTTGTATATAGCACAATTCAACACAAGGTAATTCAAAGTGCTTTACATCAACATTAAAAGCGGCAAGACACAATTAAACAGTAAATATAAAATAAAATAAAATAAAATGATAAGAATAGAGTAGTGATGCACCGATTGTTCGGTAACCAAAATTGTTCGGCCGAAAATGGACTGGCCGCTCCCGTAACAGTTGCGCACCACAAACATAAATCGTTGGCCAACCAAAAACTAACCCCATAAGAATTTTACCTAACATTCACCAGGAGGTGAAACCAAAATAACATAATGTTGGGAAATTAAAAAATGTTCAGTTTTTTATATTCAATAAATATTTTCTACCTTGTAATTTTGTAAAAGATTTTTTTCTTTGAAAAGCATGCCTAAATCAAATTTATTTGATTTATGCAATGGTGAAAAAATTGGCAAAATAAATGAAAAACTGCGAAGAACCATGTTCGGTATTCGGCCAAGTGTTTATTATTATTTTCGGTTTCGGTTTCGGCCACAAATTTTCATTCACTAGAATAGAGGTAAAATAATAAAAAGCACAAGTTGTTAAAAAGGTAAGGGCAGTAGAGCAGGTACATCTCATCCTTACAATGGCAAGAATTACGTTTCTATACGGTCAAAACGTACAAAGACCGGGTCAAATACAGTATCACAAAAGTAATCTGTAACAATTCGTACGGTGAATTAAACCAATTTGACAATTTTATGCCACAATGCCTGTTTCCAGGTCTTATTTCACAGAACTAGAGTAATCAACTCCCTCTTTCTCATAACATCATTACAGCTTTGTGGCACCAACTTCCGAGGCAGATTGAACATGATGTGAAGTTAGATGGAAATGAAGATGAAAAACTGGACAACTGCACTCTGATCTACGTCTGATCTATCGCTGTCCACAGAATACATCTTAGAACAGCCAGGCACACACAAATATAAGGTCTTACAGAACATTTTCATTTCATTTCATTTATTTATTCAGCACAAATTTCTTTTAAAAACAGTGCATGGAGGGAACGAAGCCCAAAATGTACAACAAACTAAAAAAATTATAAATATAAACATAAAAGAGAACATGGATACAAGGTCTGGATTACATTAAAGATAAAGACATTGAAGGTTAAGACAGAATAAGATCTTTATTTAATAACTTTCTGAAGGAGGTAAAATATAATGTTGACTTCAGCGACACATTCATGTCATTCCAGAGTTTTGGATCTAAATGTAATATTAGTATAATGACAAGATGTTCAACAGAAGGGTAAATGAAGATTGCCACTGTGTCTAGTTGGATATTACGGAAGAGTATTAGGGCCATGCAGGAGAAAAATAAAAATAATATTTTAGAGGAGGAAGATTTTTTTTCATTATGCACTTTGAGAAAAAAGTCGAAATGTTGAGAAAAAAGTCGAAATGATGAGAAAAAAGTCAAAAAGTAATGAATAAAGTTGAAATGTTGAGAAAAAAGGCAAAATTTTGACTTTATTGACAAAATTTCGACTTTATTCTTGACATTGTATTTCAACATTAATTTCGACATTTTGACTTTTTTCTGAAAGTGGACTCTGGAATGACTTCCAGAGTGTTGGATCTAAATGTAATATTAAATTGATGACCAGATGTTCCACAGAAGGGTAAATGAAGATCGCCACTGTGTCTAGTTGGTTATGAATTAAAATCAGATGAAAAAGTGAAAAAACTGTTGGAAAGTGACAGGAAGATCTTGTTTTCTATTGATAAACTTATGCACAAACTAGCAGGAGTGAAAAACATGAAGTTTATGAAGGATAATAGTGAATATTTCATAAAAAGAGCTGCCGATGGTTGGTGTCGACAAGACTGAGATAGTTCTTAAGAATCTTTTTTGGATTATCAGTAATTTGTTGAGAAAAGTTGGATAAATTGCAGAATATTGCAATAATTCATATATGGAAATAGAAACTATAATACAGTCCGGTGAGCAGAGGGATGGATCAAGGGACAAACCTTTTTCAGTATGTCAAGCATTTTCATTGATCTTTTGCAAACTTGATTAATATGATTATTCCCATTTAGACCTTCATCCAAAACAACACCCAGAAATGATGTTGTGTGTGATACTTGAAGGATTTCAGTTCCGTTAATTAATATTTTAGCTTCTTCTTTTGCATAAGGTTTATTTTTGTCGCAGAAGATCATAAAGTTAGATTTCTTTACATTTAGAGTTAGCTCATTGATCTGGAACCAATTAGAAACACTTGATAGTTGTCTGTTGGCTCCATTTAAGTCCTATTAAATCAATGAAACTGCTGTAAATTCATGGTGAGGTAAAACCTAAAACAGACAAAGGTGAAACTTGACTCGGAGTTCGGCTGGCAAAACAAAAAGCTCATGTGGTTTTGTCACTTTTTATTCATGCTGCTGATATAATGTGGGGAGCAAGGTTTTACTAAATCCTTCTTCTACACATCTCTTGTGGACACTTGGCAAAAAAAAAAGCCTACATTTGAAGATGGACTTGAAATAGCTTGAAAGAGCTTGGCAGCTACGGGACTAGCGTTTTTTTTTTTTTTTTTCTCCCCTCCACCAAGACGAGATCTCAAAGGAATTTACAGTTTCTAATTAATAATTGGTATATGTGGCTGACACTCTGCGAGATTATTTGAAGTCATTAGAAAACACCCTCCTCCACTGAATCTTCAGAGTGAGGAAAGGCGACGTGTAATCCCACGGGGGAAACGCAGCCGCACCAAAAGAGTACTGTTGAGGAAATTTAATTGCAGCATCTAAAAACTTGTTCCTGTGAGTATTACAAAATAATGACTCCATTCTAACATAAAATTAAAAGCAAATTTCCTTTTTCTCCTGGCTGGAGTAGCCTTAATAGAAAAATACTAATGTTAAGTCCTGTTGTTCCCAGTGCCATACTTCATTGTTTGATGACAAATTGCCACTTGTCCCGAATCCCAATTAAACTCCCTGAGTGTTTGGTTTACCATGTCTTGTAGCTTTTCGCGGCCCAAAAAAAGCTTCTCCCTTGCCGTTGAATACAGAGAGTTCCCTTTGTTCTTTGTAAAATTAACCAAAACAGCCAGCCAAGTGTGAAGAAGTGTTTGATGACAAACACTGAGAAACGCTGTGAAATAGTCTATCATGACAAATTAGCAGACGATGCAATTTACTACAGCTCTTAGATCATGTCTGACAAATAGGCTTGAAAATAAGATGTAAAAGAACAAAGAGATGAGGATATCAAAAATGACGTGTTGAGAGAGAGAGTGGGAAAAGGGAAGAGAAGGTACTTGAGGACAGGAGCACACAGAAACGGCTCCAAGAGAATGGAAACCACCAGGACAAACACGTCCAGGCTATTGATTTATTGGAGGGTATAGTCTTAGAGACGGGAGCAAGATTGATCAAATGGAAGGTTATCCTTACTCACAGAGGCAAGCTGTTTGCCAATACCCATCACAGGAAACTCAGAATGGTTCAAAGGATCCTTGACATTCACCAGAATAGCAAAGCCTGCAGTTGGCCGGTTTAGATGATTTTCTGTGAGCGGAGGGATTGTTTCATACTCCGCACTGCCAGAAAGGCTGCACACCGTCCTTAACGGAAGTAAAAAACCAAGGCCGGCGTCGGACTATTTATAGCATCAGAGCAAATGCAGAACACAGGTTTAAAATTACTAATTGTATGTTTGTGCGTAGTTTGTATGTAGGTCAAGGCGATGAGTGGAAGTGCTGGTGGTACACTTGCGTCAAGTCTCTGATCGGGGGAGGTAATCCTTGGGAGGATAAACTAAAGGTGCATCTCATTTGCCTAATTTGTGCCTCCTCGTCTCCTCTATTCAGTCCTTCTGTAAGTCAGTTATAACAAAAGAGTTTTAAAGATGCCGAGATCAGAAAGTGTGTCCTTTGTGGTCTTTTTATCATCCATGATGTTACAACGAGGCATGCATGGTGACATACGGGGAAGTAAAGTATAGATACATGCAGAGGTGTCTTCAGTATTCACATTCATTACTCAGGTAGAAGTATAGATACTAGAGTTTAAAAATACTCCTGTAGAAGTTGAAGAATCAACTCAAGTTTTTTACTCAAGTAAAAGTATAAAAGTACTGGTTTCAAAATTACTTAACTATAAAAGTAAAAATAATGTAAGGGGGAAAAAAGCCATTAAGGACAAAAGCCATTGAAAATGATGCATCTTAGTATAATGTAAATATATTAAAGAAGCATATATGTGTACTATTGAGCATTAACATGTGTTTCAGAGAGCAGGAGATATGATGACTAGTTGCCTATAAGTATTGTAATGGTGCAAAAAGTCAAACTTCAGAGGCATGTTATCATTTATCCTAACCTTTATTGGAATGTACATCCAAGTTTAGTTGCAGGAATCTGAGGGAACGGATGTAAGAACAAAACTGGACAAGAACATCTGAAACAACCACAACCAAATTCACTCTATCCGGATGGAGCAATTTAACTGGATAGTTTTATTTTAAAGGCCGAAATGAAATAGAGTAACAAGGCTTTTTTTTAAATGTAAGGAGTAAAAAGTACAGATAATTGCGTGAAAATGTAAGGAGTAAAAGTAAAAAGTCGTCTGAAAAATAATTACTCCAGTGAAGTATAGATAACCAAAATTTCTACTTAAGTAAGGTAACGAAGTATTTGTACTTCGTTACTTGACACCTCTGGATACATGCAAATACCTACAGAGTAAAGGATATGTGCGCCAATACTGCAATGTCTGCAAGCTAGTTCCAGAATGCAACTTGAGGATCAGTTTGCCGTCATAGATCCTTCTACATTGTCCATTTCAGTCACACCCCAGTTCATTTGGCTGTTAAAAGGAGCAAAAAAGGTGTCCATTTCTACTATTTTAATGCGCAGGAGCCGAGCTAACTGCTAACACCACCTCATCATCCACTTTTAGGCTCTGGGTCAAATTGGGGCCCTAAACGAAATGTTATTTGGAGGCCCCCCCCGCCCTCAAATCTCTCCCCATCACAAATGTATCATTGGTAAAAAATGACCGTATAACAACATGCCATTTAACTTGACAACATCAATATTCAATCAACATCAATATTAACAAATGTACAGTAGATAAAGTAGTTTGACTGTATGAGTCAAATGAAATAAAAAAAAAATCAACCTGAAATGATAAATAAATATTAAATAAAAAACTTAAAACTGACATAAACAAGTCACAATTAGCGATCAATTACTTATCAAAAGAAAGTTACCTCCACCACCTCAATCCCCCACAAAAAACTGAAAGCAGGTCTCGCAGGTCGGAAATCAGAGCTAAACACGCACATGTGCCTTTTACAGATGCACATTTATGTCATTAAAAATAGTCAAACTACTTAGCAATATAAATTGATATAAAACTATAGACAATTTATTATATATTAGCTAAAGTTTATTGCTTAAATACGACCAACTGGTCAGGTGACCACTCTTTTTCAACAGAGGTGAAT
Organism: Cololabis saira; assembly: GCF_033807715.1. Taxonomy (NCBI): domain Eukaryota; kingdom Metazoa; phylum Chordata; class Actinopteri; order Beloniformes; family Belonidae; genus Cololabis; species Cololabis saira. The sequence goes on along the minus strand of NC_084588.1, from coordinate 47,465,713 downwards.
GCAGAGGCGTTAACAAGGCGTTCAATAAATGTTCATCAGGGCGGCTGGAAAAACAAAATTCTCCAGTCCAGACAGAAATGGAGACAGATTCCTGTTTGAGTGGCAGCTCAGGTGTTTTTTGCCACAAAGTTTTATTTCAACAACATCCCCACCTACAAGTGAAGCACGAGTTTCCTCATGTTTTGCCTTTTTTTTCCTCTCTTGCTCCTGATTTGTGATGTCTTTTGGATGAAAAGTTGAAATCTCTGCCAGAGCCTACCTGCACCCTTCTGATTGGTCAGATTTCAGGTGCTGCCAATCATTGCACGGCCAGATTACTCACCATTCAGATCTCTTTTCTCCCCTACTCCTCACGGTGGCGCATATGCGCATCCATTACGCATATGTGTTGCCGAGCAAATGCGTCCCGTCGCGCAAAACGTGGCCCCCGTTGCAGGATGAGGCCCTACGATCAGCTCTGTTCTGCGTTTATGGAGGGGTGGCACTGCTCTGGGTTGAAAGATCTGGATTTAGGAATAAGTTGGTGTTCGTGACGCCCAACAGCTCAGCATTCACCTGTGGGGACTGACGAGGTCGGAGGATAGACTATAATTATTTGTTACAATAATGATCGTGAAATACTGTAAATGCACACATTGTTGTATGAGTTTACTGACTGAACTTTCCTAAAAACCGTGAGACGGTGATGTCTATAAAAAAAGTTTGGACTCCTCGCTGCACTGGACTTGAAAGGGTTTGACTGGTTTAAAATCTGCAGATTTGAAGTGGTTTTTGAAGTGTTCATTTCATCTTTCCGTTTTCTTTTGTCGTAGTGGAAACTCTTTCCAACGTTTTCCATGGAGCTTCAAAAAGGTGTAAATTTGTGTTTGAAAAGTCTTAAAAGTCCCAGCAACATTTTCATAATGAGTGGAACAAACAACACTCCATTTCAGTTTTCAGAGGATGTTCATCGCAGCGTCTCCGCCTAATGATTGCATGCATGCTTGCAGCTATCGCTGGATACGGTTAGCGGCTACCGCGGTAACTAATTAGTCAGGGGAAGTGCAAATTTCATTAAAAATGGCTGGAAATCCTCAGGTTTGTGCTCCATTTGAAGCCGGTTTAAGGCCGTGAATCTCAGCAGCAGCAGGTAAACCCTAGCTTTGTTGTAGATTTGGAAAACTAAACCTTGACCTGTGAGGTTGGGCTTCATTTTCCTTGTGAGAGGCGTTAAATAATCTTAATGAATGAATTGTTTATTTCGGTTACATTACATTATTTGCAATTCAAACTGTGTGTGTAAATGACAAAACACTTTCATACAAGTTTACACTCATCAGTTTCACACAAAAAATAATAATAAACTCTGTAACCGAAAAAGGAATAGGCTGAAGCCAAAGCTTATATTTGCCTACCCTGTACTTTCCAACAGAAAACCCAGATTATCTGCAATATGAAAAGAAACAAAAAGAGAAATTTCCCTTTAAATTGTTCTGCTTAACCAAATTATACTTCAATCATTTAGCATTGTAATCCTTAATTATTTTACTTTTCAATATTTTTTTAAAATTCAACAGAGATTTACACAGTTTCACTTCATCACTAAGTTGATTCCATAATTTGACTCCCAAAAATGAAACACATCTATATTTAACATTAGTCCTCACGACATCTTTCAAAGACCCACAGCCTTCTTAAATTATAATTTGTTTCTCTTAATTTAAAGAAATG
>NC_084588.1:46541503-46559003 GCF_033807715.1 Cololabis saira | reverse complement strand
GGTAGGTAGGTAGGTAGGTAGATGGATAGGTAGGTAGGTAGGTAGGTAGGTAGGTAGGTAGGTAGATGGATAGACAGATAGACGGATAGTTGGGTAGGTAGGTAGGTAGGTAGGTAGGTAGGTAGGTAGGTAGGTAGGTAGGTAGGTAGGTAGGTAGGTGGGTAGGTAGGTAGGTAGGTAGGTAGGTAGGTAGGTAGGTAGGTAGGTAGGTAGGTAGGTAGGTAGGTAGGTAGGTAGGTAGGTAGGTAGGTTGTTTCTGGACCGACTCTACCGTTGGAGACCCTTCCTGCTGTTGTAGTCCCCTGACCTGATCACCGCTTGTAGTTTCCTCCTTGTTCACCAACATTTGCAGGGCTGAGCGCCGGTTCTCCATCGCAGAGTTCAGGTGATCCAGATGTTTGTTTGTTTGTTTTATTTGCGATCTCCATTAGCATTAGCAACAGCGTTAACTATTCTTCCTGGGGTCCGACATACATACAACACACATATTAACACTTAATACATAACAGACACACATTATACATGACAAACAAAACAATAATACACACAACTCCCTTAGTCACAAACAACACAGAGGAAACTAAATCACCATCATTCTCAGACATAAATACATAGAAATTAAATCAAATAAAACACCTTCATAAACAATACCTGCCTGAAATGACCTTATCTTAGAATTCTTGATCCCTTTTCACCTTTATTGTTATAGGGTTTACACTACCTGTAATTCTATTCAAACTTCATTCTGTTCCTTTCCAAATGTCGAATCATAATTCATTAAATTTTAAAAGATATTGTTTCAACTGAATCTTAAACCAATCTTTGCTACCTACATGAGAAACATGAACTGTTATAGAGTTCCAGCCAACCAAAGTTCTCTGTATCAAACCTGTTTTCACCCTCAGTAGTATGAACGTCATTTCTGATGTAATTCTTGTAACCATGGTGACAAAATGATAGTATAATCTGTCCCCCCCCCCACCCGTGGGACAGACGGGACGTGACGGACTGGTTCAGTTCCAGGCCTCCTTCCGACTTAGAAGTAAATCTCAGCGTTTGCATCTGCTGTGTAGGTGACGCTAACCCTAACCCTAATAATGCAGCGTCCTCGTAACGCAGCGTTGGTGGACAGGCGCTCCTCGTCTCCTTTGATTTTAAATCTGCCTCACTCTTCTATGACCTTCCAGAATGCCTCAGACAGCTCGGATAATTAGTGCTTTGACAACTTCATGAGTAATGAAGCTGAGCTTCTGCTGCAGCGGTTAACTTTTACACCGGATACGCATAAATGCATCTTTGGGTTGACTTGTACGTGAACCCAGTCTCTTGGACGAGAAGCAACCCAGGCCTGGATATGTCCCCGTTGTTAAGCTACAACGCGGACTTGTGTGGAGACAGAAATGGTTCATAACTTCATAACTGAAACACATTTCTGATAAAAGGACCTGAGTTGATTTCCGTGTTTGATGTAACATGCCGGTCCAGATACCACAGCAGTTACGAAGTTTAATGTAACAAACTAAAAAAGAAGCATCATGGATTTGATCCCTGGTCATTGGTTCTTCCAGAGGAGCAACTGTCGTTAAGATTCAGTCCCAAATGTAGAGAACATGCTCAATTCAATTCAATTGTATTTATATAGCGTCTATTACAACAGAAGTTTTCTCTAGGATCTTTCCAGAGACCAAAACATGACCCCCGAGCAATTATTACATAAAAATAACATAAACAATGGCAAGGAAAAACTCCCCTTTAGGAGGGAATAAACCTGGACCAGGACCTGGATCATAAGGAGGCAAGAAACCTGGACCAGGACCTGGATCATAAGGGGGGTAGAAACCTGGACCAGGACCTGGATCATAAGGGGGGGCCCTCCTGCTGCAGGTCAGCATGCAAGTCCTGAAGCTCTGGCCTTCAATCATGCACAGAGGGGAAAAGGAGGGGGCACACCAGCACAACAAACTACAAGAACGATGGACAACAATGAGTTACTTATATAAATGAAAAAGGAAAGAGAAGAAGAGGAGATAAGGAGGGGTGATGGCCAACGCTCAGTGACCAAACATAATATCCTCTGTTTTATCAGAATTATAAGTAAAACGTTAGTGAACCTCCAGTCCTTGATGTCCCTGAGACATGCCTGAAGTTTAACTAACGGTTCTCTTTAATCTTCATAGACAAATAGAGCTGTGTATCATCAGCATAGGAATGAACATTGATGTCGTGGTTCTGGATTATACATCCCAAGGCCTGCATGTAGAAACTGAACAAGCAGACCCTAGCACTGAACCCTGTGGGAAACCGTAGCAGACCCTAGCACTGAACCCTGCAGGACACCGTAGCAGACCCTAGCACTGAAGCCTGTGGGAAACCGTAGCAGACCCTAGAACTGAACCCTGTGGGAAACCGTAGCAGACCCTAGCACTGAACCCTGCATGACACCGTAGCAGACCCTAGAATTGAACCCTGTGGGACACCATAGCAGACCCTACCACTGAACCCTGCAGGCATAGCAGACCCTACAACTGAACCCTGCGGGACACCATAGACCCTAGAACTGAACCCTGCAGGACACCATAGACCCTAGAATTGAACACCATAGCAGACACTAATCCCTTATTTGAGGTCCAGTAGAACCCGTATGAGGTCAAGTAGAACCAGTATGGACACTAATCCCTTACCTGAGGTCCAGTAGAACCAATATGAGGTCCAGTAGAACCAGTATGGACACTAATCCCTTACCTGAGGTCCAGTAGAACCAATATGAGGTCCAGTAGAACCAGTATGGACACTAATCCCTTACCTGAGGTCCAGTAGAACCAGTATGAGGTCCAGTAGAACCAGTATGGACACTAATCCCTTACCTGAGGTCCAGTAGAACCAGTATGAGGTCCAGTAGAACCAGTATGGACACTAATCCCTTACCTGAGGTCCAGTAGAACCAATATGAGGTCAAGTAGAACCAGTATGGACACCAATCCCTTATCTGAGGTCCAGTAGAACCAGTATGGACACTAATCCCTTACCTGAGGTCCAGTAGAACCAGTATGAGGTCCAGTAGAACCAGTATGGACACTAATCCCTTACCTGAGGTCCAGTAGAACCAATATGAGGTCAAGTAGAACCAGTATGGACACCAATCCCTTATCTGAGGTCCAGTAGAACCAGTATGGACACTAATCCCTTACCTGAGGTCCAGTAGAACCAGTATGAGGTCCAGTAGAACCAGTATGGACACTAATCCCTTACCTGAGGTCCAGTAGAACCAGTATGGACACTAATCCCTTTTCTGAGGTCCAGTAGAACCAGTATTGCGCGGTGACTGGTGCTGAGTTTGCCCGTCTCTGAAGCGACTCTGAAACAGCAGAACTGTTGAAGTTTCATTCTTTCTTTCTCTCAACAGTTTCGCTACAAGAGCAGAGTCTACAGACAACCCAATGTTGATGAGAAACAAATCGCCAAACTTCATACAAAGGTAAGAATGGGTTTTTCTTTATTGTGAGAAATGCAAGAGTAAATATGTCACACCCACCCCCAAACCCAGTCTGAATACCGGCTGGAGGTGCAGAGCGAACACCACAGAGCGGCTCTGCCATAGCAGCCCAGGTTCTGTTTCCGTCAGTTTGGGCTTATATTTGATGTTCCTGGCTGCCGGTGCAGGTCTCTGCAGGAAGCTGCTCAGCAGGTCCTGGCGGCCCCCCGTCATGCTGCCCCCTCCCTCCTGTAAGAGCTACATCCATTTTTACAGTAAATTTGAGATTCCTGGCCTAGTGGTTGGAGGCCGACGCCGGGCTGCCGTCCTGCCATCCTGCCGTCCTGCCGTCCTGCCGTCCTGCCGTCCCGCCGTCCCGCCGTCCTGCCGTCCTGCCGTCCCTCCGTCCTGCCGTCCTGCCGTCCTGCCGTCCTGCCGTCCTGCCGTCCTGCAGATACTGGAATCCTGTCAAGCAGCCAAGGCATGAATGTGTCTGGCAGCTCTGCTGCACACGAGGAGGCCGTCTGAGGACGGAGAATAAGAGAGGACGGAGGACGGAGAAGGAAGAGAGGACGGAAGACGGAAGAGAGGAGGGAGGAGGGAAGAGAGGAGGGTGGACGGAGACGGAAGAGAGGAGGGGGGATAGAGACGGACGAGAGGACTGAGTACGGAAGAGAGGACGGAGACGGAGGAGAGGAGGGAGGACAGAAGAGAGGACGAAGGACGGAAGAGAGTAGGGAGGACGGAGACGGAAGAGAGGAGGGAGGACGGAAGAGAGGAGGGAGGACGGAGACGGAAGAGAGGAGGGAGGACGGAAGAGAGGAGGGAGGATGGAGACGGAAGAGAGGACGGAGACTGGTCCATATCTGCTCCAGTCTAGTCCATGTCTGGTCCATATCTGGTCCATGTCTGGTCCATGTCTGGTCCATGTCTGGTCCATGTCTGGTCCATGTCTGGTCCATATCTGGTCCATGTCTGGTCCATGTCTGGTCCATATCTGGTCCATATCTGGTCCATGTCTGGTCCATATCTGGTCCATATCTGGTCCATGTCTGGTCCATGTCTGGTCCATATCTGGTCCAGACCTTGGACACCAACCGTTGACCGTTGACTCTTCCAGATGTGAAGTGCACCGAGTCATCAGTGATGACGATGAAGAGCCTTGGGGGGTCCTGGGGGGCCTCCTTACAGGTCCTTACAGGTCCTTACAGGTCCTTACAGGTCATTGCAGGGCCTTGCAGGGCCTTGAAGGGCCTTGCAGGTCGTTGTAGGTCCTAGCAGGTCCTAGCAGGTCCTTACAGGTCCTTACAGGTCATTGCAGGGCCTTGCAGGGCCTTGCAGGGCCTTGCAGGCAGTCCTTGGAACCTCCACCTCCTTGTAACTATGCGTCGAGGCGACGCAGACCCGCACAGACCCAACACAGACCGAGAGGGCTGTGATTGGTTCGCTTGGTAGCAACGCATTTCCGGTTCCGGGTTCGTGAAGCAGTCGTGCATTTTCAGCGCTCTTTTCTTTGTGTGTGTGTGTGATTTTTTTTGTTTTGTTTTTTTGACCATTAAACCATTTAAACCATTCAGGAAAAGAACGCACGCGCTCGTGGTAGTGACGGAGAAGTCCGAAAGGTTCACGACGGCGTCACGGCGTAGGCTCTATGTTGGTGTAACGCAGAACCATAATCCAGGCTTTAGTCGCTGCCAGTGGTTGCAGCTTCAGACCAGCGGTTTACAGAATGAGGTTGGAGCAGAGAAATGAGTGAATGTACCTGGAAACCGGTCTTTAATTCCACCTGTCGTCGTCTTCTCCTCCGTTACCCCCCCCCGTTCCTCTCCTCCTTCAGGGAGCTGCTCTCTTATCTATTTTTATCTGGCGGCCTGGAAAGAGAGCAGCCGCCACATTCTCAGTCCTGTCATGTCCACCTCATGTTTGCCTCATGTTTGCCCCCCCGAGTCCAGGGGCGTCTCCAAAACTGTTTCCTAGGGGGGGCCAGATGGGGCCACTTCAATTCTCGGGGTGGAACCAAAACTAAAAGCCATCATTACAGGACTTTATTATACTGTTGTAGTATACAGGCTCAGAAATACTTTTTTTTTTTTTTTAACTGCATACAGTATACATTAATGGTTAATACCATGTTGTTAAAAGCCTAAGGCATATATATATATATATATATATATATATATATATATATATATATATATATATATATATATGGGTGATTATTTAATTAAGGGAGTTTTTCTGTCCCCAGGGTAGATTTTCAAGAAAAAAAATATGTTTAGAAAAAACAATTATTGCATTTGTTAAAGTTAGGTTGTAGTAGCTATGAAAAAAATAACTGTGTCTCAATGATGACATTTTAATACTTTTTCAGTGTGTTGAAAACTCAAATGTGCAAGAATTTCACTGTTTTGGGTTTGTCCCCAACCCAGACTTTTTGACCGCCCCTCTATAATAAAGCAATAAAAAGTGCTAAATTCATTAAAACTTTACTTTGCATTTCCTTGTAACAACTTAAAAAGGCCTTTTTCAAATTCATATAATTTATATTTGTTCAATTTGCAATTTATTTATAGTTAAATATCGCTGTCCCTCATACATCTGTCATTACCATCACACGCAACATTTTAGAGAGCAATAAAGTTTTTACAAACAGTTATTTACATTGTTGCATGCAAATTAGATGCTCCACAGGAACATTCCCAGACATGAGGCAGAAGCCTGATCTTTTGATGCTCACATATGTAAGTAATTTGATGTTTTATACATCCTAATCTGAGAGTAGGTTTATTAGGCGTCATTACCAAACAAGTCACTAGTTGAGTATTTTAATTCATTAATAGGAGATTTCCCTTTATTTACATATATTCAGTGTACAGTGTGCCTAGCTAACCAGTTAGCTTAGCTAATCAAAAAAATTTGCCAACATTTTCTGCAAAGAGGGAGAATTGTCATTACCATCACGTGTCATTACCATCACAAAAGTGACTGTGATGGTAATGACTATCAGTGATGGTAATGACAATTTATCTGTTAATCACCTTATAACTAGAATATATTAGCTTAATTTATCATGCACTACTTTACTATGATACATAATTGAACAGTGACAAACCATAATTTACATTATTTTTGTTTGAAGATGTCAACATGGCCCCAGCTAAACCAGCTTAACGGTCAAAGAAATACAGAGACAAAATCAAGGAAGATCCTGAGAAATATCAGCAATATCTTGAAAGAGAAGAAGAGATACAAAAAAAGAAAAGAGACAGGAAAATTGAAAGCCATCTCACAATTATCAAAGCGGGAACAAAGATGCAGGAGACGACAGTGGAAAGTTAATCAAAGAAACAGTAGGGCCAGTAATAATTCTGCAGTGTCTGTACAACCGCCTGGATGAGCCATCCAGTGTGATGTGGATCTACGAGCCAATAAGATTCGCCGCGTTTTCATTACGTAACCAAAATGCAAACCACGCCCACAACTATAAAACCGTGTAACTGCATGCGAGCGTCCGACTATCGTAGCACTGCGTGACATCAGACGCTCTCTGTCCATCTCCCTCCAGCAGCTGCCACTTAATTGAGGTTTTTGTAGTGAAATGAGGAGATATCATAGAGATAACTTCTCATTTCAACTAACTGGATCAGCCGTTCCCCATCCGTGACCGTTTCCTACAGCGCTTTCAACCGGCTTTCAACGCGAGCGACAGGAAGAAAATAGAAGCAGGGCCAACAAATGTTCAGCTCAAAACGGCGCACTGCGTCGTGCTGCGTCGCTGCGTCCGCATAAAGCTCGCATCGCATAAAGCCTGAATTATGGTTCCGCGTTAAATCGACGCAGAGCGTACGGCGTAGGGTACGGCGTAGGGTACGGCGTAGGGTACGGCGTAGGGTACGGCGTAGGGTACGGCGTAGGGTACGGCGTAGGGTACGGCGTAGGGTACGGCGTAGTGTACGGCGTAGGGTATAGCGTAGCCTACGGTGCGCGTCGCCGCGTACCTTATGCCGTAGGCCAGGGGTGGGCAATCCTGGTCCTCGAGGGCCGGTGTCCTGCATGTTTTAGATGTTTCCCTGCTTTAACACACCTGATTCGAATTAATCAACGTCATCAGCTTGTCATCCAGGGCTGCACAATTCTGTTAATGACACGGTCACTTGTATCATGTTCCAATGAAGCAGGGAAACATCTAAAACCTGCAGGACACCAGCCCTCCAGGACCAGGATTGTAACGCGGAACCATAAATCAGCCTTAACTCCGCCGGCTGGAGCTTCCACCATTTTTTCGTAGCGGTGTATCTGGTCATTCAGGCAGCCAATCAGCACAGTGCCTCATTATCATAGCCCCGCCCACTCAGAATCCCACATAGAAAATTAGGTTAGAAACGGTAAAGATAAAGACATGGCCCAGAGGCTGAATTTCCAATTTATTTAGAAAAAAACAATCAAAAGCTTGTTTTTAAGACATTCAAGGCCTGTTTAAAAAATACATTAAATGCCATAATAGATCCCCTTTAATATGGGTCACGCCACTGTTGCTGTGCATGAATTAAAATGCTACACACTAATTTGAGAGTGCTGAAATCTTTATTTTCTATTTTATAATTTTTTGGATTGACACCCATCATATGGGAAATTTGAGTTGAGCATGCCAATTCTCTTGTTTGATCCTTTTTTATGTCAGAATCGAACCAGCCGGCCCGAAAAAGATATTATTACATAAGCAATGCTGTGGTAGTTCACCAAATAATTATTTTAGTGGAAGGTTAAGTGTTCAAAAGGTGTTGTTTTTAAAAAGTAGTGTTTTCTTTATCTTTGTTGTCAAAAAAATAACAAAAAAAACACCAGTGTTAATTTTTATGTCATTACCAAAACATGTTGTCATTACCGGAATACATTGTCATTACCGTCACAATACACTTTTTGACAGAAAATGTTGCTTTTTTGTTAACTTGGGTTTTACCTCAATCATTGTGGTAATGTTTAATTGTCTACATTTGCATTTTCTGAAAAAATATGCATTGCAATTCAAATATTCTCATTAGTATGCAATATTTCATTCTTGTGACGAGGCAATATATTAAAAAGTTAGAGAGAACATGGTGTTAAAATGTATTTTAAATGTACTTACAAATATTTAGAACATGATTCTTAAAGAGCATGTTTTGTACTTACTGGAATGATTGTGAAAACTTTGCTTGTCAAATCATTTTGTTTTAAAATCAGTGTTTTGTTTTTGTGATGGTAATGACATTTTACTGTGACAACTTTGAAAAAAGCATCATAATATCAAAATGATCATGAAGTACAATCAAAGCTATGCTAAGATCTTTGTTCCAGACCAATTGATAAACCTTTTGAAATAGAAAAAACAGAGATTAAAGAACTTTTTTTTTTCAAAATTCCAAAAGTCAAAAGTGCCCCGAATTGAATAATCACCCATATATATATATATATATATATATATATATATATATATATATATATATATATATGTATATATATATATATATATATATATATATGTGTATATATATATATATATATATATATATATATATATATATATATATATATATATATATATATATATATATATATATATATATATATATGTGTGTGTGTTTTTTTTTATTTTTTATTGAGGCCAGTGAGGGGGGGGCAGCCAATTTGGCAGCCACCCCCCCTGGTGGCCCCACTGCCCGAGTCCACCTCATGACCCCCCGCCCCGCCCCCGGTAACATCTCTGCCTCTTGTGGTCCTGCAGGCCAACCTCAGGAAGTTCATGGAGCTCATTCAGCACGACCAGCTGGACAAAGTGGCAAAGCTGCTGGAGCGAGGCTTCGACCCCAACTACCACGACGGCGACAGCGGCGGTGAGGCTGCACACACGCCGACTCACCTTCTCATCCAGACTTGGGGTCGGGGGTTGGGGGTCGGGGGTTGGGGGTCGGACGTTAGACACGCTGGCGGTTGTAGTGGACGATTGAGTAGAATGACACAAGCTGGAAGCCCGTGACTCGCTGTGACCATCAGGCTTTTCTTTTCCTTCCATCTCGTCGTAGGATGGAAGCAGGTTTTGGTCGCTGCTTATTCATAAGAGCAGGTGTCATCAGCATAGAAATGTCACGCTGGAACGCCTGGCCCGAACCGGGCGCTTATGTGTGGGATGTCTTTGGTCATCCGGTCCAAACCCTCCACCCTGACCTCTGACCTCTGACCCCTGGACCTGACCCCTAACCCGATCCAAACCCTCCACCCTGACCTCTGACCCTTGACCTCTGACCCCTGGACCTGACCCCTAACCCGATCCAAACTCTCCACCCTGACCTCTGACCCCTGACCTCTCCATTCAGTTGTCTCCAAGGTTTATCTGATTCAATCATGACTATGACAATCAATCACAGTCTTGTAGTTACGTTCAATAGAGCTAAAGTGCCTCTACCAACACTCATCTTGTCACCATATTTTTCCACTTGTAATGCTGTGAGTATAAGTAAGGGATAATGCCGACGAGGTGTACATTATCATAAATATATGGACGACGCGGGGGTGTCAACCGGTTTGCCTTCGCGAAGTATATTTATGATAATATACACCTCGAAGGGCATTATCCCGCTTATACCACGGTCACTTACCAAAAAACATAAATATTAAACCAGTTATTCATGCTTTGTGTGTTTTCAACTGTGTTTTCAGTTTAATCATTAGTTTTATAACAAGCCACAGCTGAGCGGCTGAGCGACTATTTAACCTCTCGTCTGCAGCCGTTGGAACCTGGTAGTTTTTAACACCTGAGGGTCTGACTAATACCTGGAACAATCACTACAGTCACATAAGAACCTGGTAGTTTTTACCACCTGAGGGTCTGACTAATACCTGGAACAATCACTACCGTCCCATAAGAACCTGGTAGTTTTTACCACCTGAGGGTCTGACTAATACCTGGAACAATCACTACAGTCACATAAGAACCTGGTAGTTTTTACCACCTGAGGGTCTGACTAATACCTGGAACAATCACTACCGTCCCATAAACACCTGGTAGTTTTTACCACCTGAGGGTCTGACTAATACCTGGAACAATCACTACAGTCACATAAGCTCCTTAATGGACACAGTGTTGACTTCTCCAGTAACTAGGACGGACCAGAGATACGACTTAGCAACGGGAGATATTCTAGTCCGCTCAGCTCCGCTTGGCTATGCTACAGTAACAAACAGGAAATATATTTGTTTCAAAGAATCAAATTCCACAGATAGTTTCCTAAACCGTTTTATTAAGCTAAAATATTATCAATCATTCAAATAAATAAACGTTTCACCAAATACTCACTTACTCATCACTCATCTTCTTCCGCTTATCCGTTCCTGGGTCGCAGAGGCAGAAGCCTCAGCAGGGATGCCCAGACTTCCTTCACCCCAGGCACTTCCTCCAGCTCTTCAGGGGGGAGTCCGAGGCGTTCCCAGGCCAGCCGAGAGACATAGTCTCTCCAGCGTGTCTTGGGCCTTCCCCGGGGTCTGCTCCCGGAGGGACATGCCTGGAACACCTCCCTAGGGAGGAGGGACATGCCTGGAACACCTCCCTAGGGAGGCGTCCAGGAGGCCTCCGGTACAGATGCCCAACCCACCTCAGCTGACTCCTCTCAATGTGAAGGAGCAGCGGCTCGACTCCGAGCTCCTCCCGGGTGACCGAACTCCTCACCCTATCTCTAAGGGAGCGTCCAGCCACCCTGCGGAGGAAACTCATCTCGGCCACTTGTATCCGCGATCTTGTCCTTTCGGTCACTACCCAAAGTTCATGACCATAGGTGAGGGTAGGTGCGTAAATTGACCGGTAAATCGAGAGCTTCTCTTTCGACTCAGCTCCTTCTTCACCACGACGGTCCGGTACACCGATGACGCTGCATCGATCCGTCTGTCAATCTCTCGCTCCATCGTTCCCTCACTCGTGAACAAGATCCCGAGATACTTGAACTCCTCCACCTGAGGCAGGACTTCTCCACCCACCCGGAGAAGGCATGCCACCCTTTCCCGATGGAGAACCATGGCCTCCGTTTTGGAGGTGCTGATTCGCATCCCTGCCGCGTCGCACTCGGCCTCAAACCGCCCCAGCACATGCTGAAGGTCCGGTCCGATGAAGCCAACAGGACAACATCATCCGCAAAAAGCAGAGACGAAATCCTGTGGTTCCCAAACCAGATCCCCTCCGGCCCTGGCTAAGCCTAGAAATCCTGTCCATAAAAATTATGAACAGGACCGGTGACAAAGGGCAGCCCCACATGCACCGGGAACAAGTCTAATCTACTGACGGCAATGCGAACCAAACTCCTGCTCCGATCATACAGAGACTGGACAGCCCTTAATAGAGGGCCCCGGACTCCATACTCACTCAGCACCCCCCACAGAATGGCACGAGGGACAAATGCCTTCTCCAGATCCACAAAGCACATGTAGACTGGTTGGGCAAATTCCCACGAACCCTCGAGCCTGTGGAGGGTGTAGAGCTGGTCCAGTGTTCCACGACCGGGACGAAAACCGCATTGTTCCTCCTGAATCCGAGGTTCAACTATCGGCCGTAATCTCCTCTCCAGTACCCTGGCGTAGACTTTCCCGGGGAGGCTGAGAAGTGTGATCCCCCTATAGTTGGAGCACATTCTCCGGTCCCCCTTTTTAAAAAGAGGGACCACCACCCCTGTTTGCCACTCCAGCGGTACTGTCCCCTTCCTCCATGCGATGTCGCAGAGGCGTGTCAACCAAGACAGCCCTACAACATCCAGAGACTTGAGGTACTCAGGGCGAATCTCACCCACCCCCGGTGCCCTGCCACTGAGGAGGTGCACTGATGGACACCCTTATGTTTGAACATGGTGTTCAAAAACACCACTCAGGTTCAGATCGGGGAGGCCGTTCCTCCCGTTCCTCTCCAGGTATCACTGTCATTGCCCACGTGAGCGTTGAAGTCCCCCAGTAGAACAATGGAGTCTCCAGTTGGAGCACTATCCAGCACCCCTCCCAGGGACCCCAAGAAGGCCGGGTACTCCGCACTGCTGTTCGGCCCGTAGGCACAAACAACAGTGAGAGACCTTTCCCCGACCCGAAGGCGCAGGGAAGCGACCCTCTCGTTCACCGGGGTGAACTCTAACACATGGCGCATGAGCTGAGGGGCTATAAACAAGCCCACACCAGCCCACCGCCTCTCACCCTGGGCAACTCCAGAGTAGTGGAGGGTCCAGCCCCTTTCAAGGAGCTGGGTTCCAGAGCCCAAGCTATGTGTGGAGGTGAGCCCGACTATCTCTAGCCGGTATCTCTCAACCTAACGCACAAGCTCCGGCTCCTTCCCCCCCAGCGAGGTGACATTCCATGTCCCCACTGTGAGCGTTTTGGTCCAGGGATTGGGTTGTCGAGGCACCCCGCCACGACTGCTACCCAGTCCACATTGCACCTGCCTCTCACGGTCCTTCCTGCGGGTGGTGGGCCTACAGGAAGGCGGGCCCATGTCGCCGTTTCGGGCTGAGCCCGGCCGGGTCCCACGGGCAAAGACCCGGCCACCAGGCGCTCGCCAGCGAGCCCCAACCCCAGGCCTGGCTCCAGGGAGGGGCCCTGGTGTTGCCGATCCGGGCGACGTAACTGTCCTTGCTCTTTTGTTAACCATGATTAGCTTGTGAACCGCTCTTAGTCTGGCCCCTCACCTAGGACCTGTTTGCCATGGGAGACCCTACCAGGGGCGTAATGCCCCCGACAACATAGCTCCTAGGATCACTCGGGCACACAAACCCCTTCACCACAGTAAGGTGGCAGTTCAAGGAGGGGTAGCCGGCTCTTCTTCGCTGAATCTCCGTTGCCGTGGTTACCACCTGGCAGTTGATCCAGCGCAATGATATTAAAGTTATCAGGCATTTTGACCGAACTTGTTTTCTAGTAGTGTAGGTTATAAGTGATAACCTACACCTGCCAGCCAATCAGAATCCAGTATTCACACAGACCGTGGTATAATGATAGTTACAAACATTATAAAACATAGATAATTTACATACATTTTCATAACACGGTCCGAGGAAGGAGCCAGCAGACGTCGGTGCTTCTTTACGCCGGTCCAGAGAGAACGAGGTGATGGGATCCGATGCTCTGATATCCTTCAGTAAGAATGTCGGAGGGTCGATCCTGGAACTGCCCTTGAGCAGGACGTGGAAGACACGTTACCCGCTGCATCACAGAAGCCCGCCGTCATACAGTTCTAAGCCAGCGTGGCCCGGTTCTGCTGCTGGCTCATTTCCTTTCACAGATACAGCTCTTGAGCCACAGCATCTTCACCTCCTAGCTCGTGCTACGTTGCCTTCGGACCAACTTTTTTCTGAGTTGCAGACCTGAACTGCAGAAATGGATGTAAATTAACAGATGAAATAAAGTTGATGGGAAAAAAACATGAAATATGTCTAGTTCACACTGACTACAAACAAATACTCAATTCAATTAAATTTTATTTTATTTATATGGCATCTATTACAGCAGAAGTTGTCTCCAGGATCTTTCCAGAGACCCAGAACATAAACCCCCGAGCAATTATTACATAAACAATGGCAGGTAAAAACTCCCCTAGTGGGAGAAAAACCTAAAGCCAAACAGTGGCAAGAAAAACTCTCCTTTAGGAGGAAGAAACCTGGACCAGGACCTGGATCATAAGGGGGGACCCTCCTGCCGGAGGCCAGCTGGACCTTATTATCCTTATGAATTTGTTTGGTATGTGCATTTAGATACTGTGTACCTTCTAGGAATGATATCATCCGGTGTTTGTATAGACTGTTTTTAATTAATTAATTTATTGGTATCAGCACATTTTAATGCAACAAATTGCAGATTTTTGCACACAGTTGCCAACTTTCTCTCTGTGTTTCTATTGAATGTGTTATGTGTGTGTTTGGGCTTGAGCCGCCGAATCAAATTGCCCTTCAAGGGATAAATAAAGTTGTCTTGAATCTTGAATCTTGAATCTTGGACAGAGCAGGAAAAGAGAAAACAAACAAAATGAAGAACAGAGAAAGGAGAGACACAGACACCATGAATATAAATCAAAGCACGCAACGAAGGTCGCAGGAAGGTCGCAGGAGGATGCAGGAATTATATTGAACTTGTCATTTCAGCACTAACGTGAACAGTAGAGGGAATCTTCATAAATGTGGTAAATCTAAACTCATTCAGAGCTGGACGAGTCTCTAATGTTTGCAGAAGACGAGCTTCTGTTCACCTAAACTGGAGTTTGAGCCTCGTTGGACGAGGTTTAGGGTTTGTTGGCTGATGAAGCTCCTCAGACGGAGCTGTGAACCTCAAACCCACCAGGATCAGTGTGTTGACTCCTCCTGCTGGAACCAGAGCTTGTAATCAGCAGACGGAGATAAACTCCAGGATGGAACTGAACTTCCCCCCAGAGGAGGAGGAGGAGCCGGGAGTCGGGTCAAGAGCCGTCCCCTCAAAGTGCTGGCATCGCCCTCGGGAACGCTAATCAGCCATCAAGGACTTCCTGGCTCTGTGAAGAAGAAAGAGACTTGGATGAATAATCCATGGCCAGCAGAGCGAGAGAAGGCTCCGCCTCCCTGCGTTTTCATCATCTCGCCCTGAAAAGGTTGTCTCCTTCAAGAGCCGTGGACTTGACTTGAGCACGTCGGTGGACAGTTAGGTTTGTTAATGACCTTTAAAGCCCCGGGGGGCTGCTGGCGTGGGGGGGTTTAGCATCTGTGCAGCCTCAGCCTCCACTACCTGCTGCCACCTCTTCATGACAAACAATGGCCACGGTTACATGATGTTTTTTAATTCGGAATTAATTATTCCGAATTAAATCATTCCGAATTAAACTATTTTCCGTTGGAGTTTACATGGAAATAGTAATTCCAAATGGAGGTTTACATGGAAAACACGTTTGATTGGCTTTATCCAATTCCTCTTAAGGTCTAGGGGTTGGGAAGGTTCTGATTGGATAGGGGGGCGGACTGGAAGTTACTGTACGTCTACCGGAAGAAAAACTAACTTAGCCGCTACAACTTTGAAAAGCTCACAATTTTGATGTTTCCTGCCATCTGTTCTTTTAATTATTTCCAGATCTTCCAAGCTATTTATTAAATAAATGGTCTCTGCTCTTGACCACCGTTCACTGCGTGCTGCCATCTTGAAACTTGAAACTAAGCGTCAAGGTGACAAACGGGCGAGGGAACGTTAGATAGGTACCGCAGAAAGACCGGAATTAATTTAAAGAGGAATGAGTGTATACATGATCGCGGAATTATCACGGTCGGATGTTCGAAAAGTGATTTGAACGTAGAAAGTTGCGGTCATTCACACACAAATCATGTCTGTCGTACGCACTTTTCTGAGGTTTCTGAGGTTTTGTCCATTGGCGACACTCACTGGTGATGCAGTGAAGTGCAGAATATGAGGAAACAATGTTTCAAAGTTAATGACCACATGAAGGACACGACAGTCCCCACATCACCAGGGGCCTCATTTATAAAAGAGTGGGTAGGATCCATACTAAAAGTGCACGTAAACCCAAAAGCCGAAAATGGCGGGCGCAAAAAAAAAATCCGGATTTATAAAACCGTGTGCACGCACACTTGCACGCAATGTTAGCTTTATAAATCACAGTCCAGCTGGAAGGTTGCGCAGGTGAATTCGCCTCATATCCCGCCGTCTACATGCCCATTTCATACCATAAATGGGCAATGAAAAGTAGTTAATGACTGTATTTGCATATAAATGAGCCTGCTGAGCATGCGCAGCGGCTTCCTGCAGCCTGTTTCTGCTGCGCGTCAGGATGAATGAGACGTGTCGAGCAACCGTGCCACTAAATTTCACGGAGACTGAGATGGAGATGTTGTGGATGAGGTGGAGGCCAGGAAAACGATATTATTTGGTGGTCACAGTAAAAGAAGAAAAATTATATAAATAGTATAAAATAAAGCGAGTGAGTGGCAGCACGTCGTTGCTGCGCTAAACGCTATGAGTGCCCCGGACAGATGGTGCAGAAAAAAAAGAGGTATATATAATGAGTTTTACGTGTGCGCGTGAAACCTTTAAGGCTGATTTATGGTTCTGCGTTACACCAACGCAGAGCCTACGGCGTAGGTGCGTGTCGCCGCGTACCCTACGGTGTAGGCTCTGCGTCGTTTTAACGCGGAATCATAGTTTAGGCTTATGCGCGCGCGTAAAACTCATATATAAAAAAAAATCTGAGTCCCTTTAGGGCTCCGTACAGTGGCCCGCCACTCATTTGTTCTGTCCTCAGTCACTCTACAGTTGGAAGCGGTGGGTGACGAGGAGGTTCCCGGCACGGCGTCTCTTGCACCGCGGCTGCAGCAGCACCAGAGCGTCCTGACTGACGCTGTGCTTCAAACACAGAGGGACACGATCAGCGCTATTATATATGCATGAGGGATAGATGGATGGATGGATGGACAGATGGATGGATGGATGGATGGATGGTTGAATGGATGATGGATGGATTGATGGATGGATGGATTGATGGATGGATGGATGGAGGGATGGATGGATGGTTGTATGGATGGAGGGATGGATGGATGGATGATGGATGGATGGATGGATGATGGATGGATGATGGATGATGGATGGATACATGGATAGATGGATGGATGGAGGGAGGGAGGGAGGGAGGGATGGATGATGGATGGATGGATGGAGGGATGGAGGATGGATGGATGGGTGGATGAATGGATGGATGAATGGATGGAGGGAGGGAGGGAGGGATGGATGATGGATGGAGGGAGGGAGGGAGGGATGATGGATGGATGGATGGAGGGATGGATGATGGGTGGATGGATGGATGGATGGATGGATGGAAGGATGGATGGAGGGATGGATGATGCAAAGTTCAGAGGGCCGGTCCTCCACCAGGGTCCCGGCTCTGACTCAGCTGCTGAGGTCACATGACCAGAATGTGCTGCGTTACCATGGGAACCTGTGATGGCTCCCCAGGAACCCATCGGCCCGGCTCTGGTTCCGGCTCTGGTTCTGGCTCTGGTT
>NC_084588.1:46529003-46536503 GCF_033807715.1 Cololabis saira | reverse complement strand
AGTCTGTGAGTCCTGATGGATTCAGGTCTTAACATTAAACAAGAGCTCCCTCACGTCCCGCTTTTCACTCCCATCCCTCCATCCCTCCGTCTCTCCATCACTCCATCTCTGATAACCGGGTTCACGCCGAGGGCAGCAGCTGCTCCTCATCCAGACACCAGCTTCTCTGCAGAACACTGACATCTAGTGGTGAAGGCATCGAACTGCACCCACTCTGCACCCACTCTTCTCTTGTGATGTTTGATACCACCGATTTCCTTTCCGATCTGATATTGAGTAAAATACCCATCCGATACCTATACATTACACATAATGTGGCTGGTAAATCTAAAAAAATTGGTGTGTTTTTTGTTTCTTCTGACAAGACATCAGAGTCACTTATTTAGCTCTTTATGTGTTTGAAAAAGGTGTTTCCATTGTTTATTGTTTATTTGTTTATTTGTAAGGATCTCCATTAGCTATGCCCTTAAACACAGCTAGTCTTACTGGGGTCCACATTGAAAACAATACATTTAAAACATACAGTTAAAAAAACAGACATAAAAAAGAAAACGAAATAACAGGAAATCCATCCATCCATTCCATTTTCCGCCGCTTATCCGGAACCGGGTCGCTGGGGCAGCAGTCTCAGCAGAGATGCCCAGACTTCCTTCACCCCAGACACTTCCTCCAGCTCTTCCAGGGGAGTCCGAGACGTTCCCAGGCCAGTCGAGAGACATAGTCTCTCCAGCGTGTCCTGGGTCTTCCCCGGGGTCTCCTCCCGGAGGGACATGCCTGGAACACCTCCCTAGGGAGGAGGGACATGCCTGGAACACCTCCCTAGGGAGGGTCCATCCATCCGTCCGTCCGTCCGTCCGTCTGTCCATCCATCCATCCATCCATCCATCCATCCATCCATCCATCCATCCATCCATCCGTCCGTCCGTCCATCCGTCTGTCCATCCGGTACAGATGCCCTAGCCACCTCAGCTGACTCCTCTCAATGTGAAGGAGCATCGACTCCGAGCTCCTCCCGGGTGACCGAACTCCTCCCCCTATCTCTAAGGGAGCATCCAGCCACCCTGCGGAGGAAACTCATCTCTAAGGGAGCGTCAAGCCGGACTCAACTCGGCCGCTTGGATCCGCGATCTTGTCCTTTCAGTCACTACCCAGAGTTCATGACCATAGGTGAGGGTAGGTGCGTAGATTGACCGGTAAATCGACCGCATAACTGCGGACGCTGCACCGATCCATCTGTCAATCTCACGCTCCATCATTCCCTCACTCGTGAACAAGACCCCGAGATACTTGAACTCCTCCACCTGAGGCAGGACTTCTCCACCCACCCGGAGAAGGCATGCCACCCTTTTCCGATGGAGAACCATGGCCTCGGTCTTGGAGGTGCTGATTCTCATCCCTGCCGTGTCGCACTCGGCCTCAAACCGCCCCAGCACATGCTGAAGGTCCCGGTCCGATGAAGCCAACAGGACAACATCATCAAAAGCAGAGATTAAATCCTGAGGTTCCCAAACCGGATCCCCTCCGGCCCCTGGCTACGTTTAGAAATCCTGTCCATACGGACACCCGTGGGACGGGTGGGTCGGGTTACCCGGGCCTGGCGGGGCCCGCCGTGCAGCCTGGGGTGCCTTCTGGCGGTGCTGGAGCCCCCCGGGGAGGGGGAAACGGTGCGTGATTGTATGTCTGTGTCGGTGAGAATGCGGTATGGAAGGGTCCTGCCATGGAGGATTTGAGCCTCCATTGGCAGGACATCAAAAACTTAATAATTTATCAATATTATATTATACAAAGATGGTTATTATTATTATTATTATTATTAGTATTATTATTAGTATTATTATTATTATTATGTATAGTATATTATATTATTATTAGTATAGGTATCGGATAGGTGAATGGATGAATGAATGGGATGCCTGGATCTGGGGCCCTCCGTTGTCGGGCCTGCGCGGGTGTCGCCTTGTTGGGGGGTTCCCTCTCTCCGGGCCCGTCTCCGGTCCCCCCCGCTGCCTCTACGGCGGGGCGCCCCTCTGGTCTTGGAGGGCCACTTTCGTGGGGGACGGGTGCGCCTGCCCGCGTCGGCGGCCGGGGCGGCTCTGTCTCTCCGGGCGGGCTGGCCCCCTGCCGGGTGGGGGTCGCTGGCCTGAAGGGTGAGGGCCTCCTGGCCGCGTGTCCGGCCCGGACCGGGTGGCCGGGGATTGCCTGGGTCGCGGTCCGCCGCCGCGGGATCCCTGGCTGCTTCTTTCCGCGCCGTGGGGGCCCCGCCCGCGGGCCCCCTCGGCCGCCGCCGGGTGGGGGGGGGGGCCTCGCAGGCGGTGGGTTGCCTCCCTCCTACTTCTCCCCTCTGTGGGGTTGCCGGTGGCCTGGGTTCCGGGCTCTTCCTTGTCGGCCTCTGGTCTCACGGGTGGCGGGGTTGCTCCCCCCCCTCCCCCACTATAGATACACTTCAGGTGGAGCTTTGTTTGGTTTATTACACACACACACACACACACACACACACACACACACACACACACACACACACACACACACACACACACACACACACACACACACACACACACACACACACGCACACACACACATATAGTAATTTAGTCACACGCATACACACACACACACACACACACACACACACACACACACATGCATGATCATATACATACACACACACACACATAGACATACACACTGGCTTGTTCACCTGCATGCTGGCTCTCTAGTTTTTGGGTTTAGGTAGCGGTAGCGATAGCTTAGCTCAGACTGCGATCAGATCTCAAGATTTAGGTCGATTGCTGTTCGTGTTTTGGATGGCTCCGTGCCGGTTTCGTGCTTTGTTTGTGGTTTTTTTTGTTGCAGATTTCCAGTGCTTGACGTGTGTCTCCGTGTGTTCCTGCTTCCTGGATTGGCAGTGGATGTCGTCACCACCCCCCCCCACCCCCCCCCCCCCCCAAAAAAAAAAAAAAAAAAAAAAAAAAACACTGGGTTTGTATGTGTATATTTATGTATGTGTACGCATATGTGTGCGTATATATATGTATATATTACATATAGTAATAATGCACATATATACACTTTTGGTTTCTACCGTCATGGTATCAATCAATAATATGTGTGCAGACAAGGTAAAAAAAAAAAAAAAAAAAAAAAAAAAAGAAATCCTGTCCATAAAAATTATGAACAGGACCGGTGACAAAGGGCAGCCCTGCCGGAGTCCAACATGCACCGGGAACAAGTCTGATCTACTGCCCGCAATGCGAACCATAATAATAATAATAATAATTCAAAAATTCTTCTGTCTGCAGGCCTGCCGTCACGGCCACGTCCAGCATCTGGAGCATCTGCTGTTCTACGGAGCCGACACGAGCTCCCAGAATGCCTCGGGAAACTCCGCCCTGCACATCTGCGCCCTCTACAACCAGGTGAGCCTGAACAACCAGGTGAGCCTGAACCTCCAGGTGAGCCTGTACCTCCAGGTGAGCCTATAGAACCAACCAGGTGAGCCTGAACCTCCAGGTGAGCCTGAACCTCCAGGTGAGCCTGAACCTCCAGGTGAGCCTGTTCAACCACGTTCTTAGTCTTCGTTTCAAATCAGCCTCTTTTGATGTCAGGAATCTCACCTGGAAGGGTTTTAATATGCAACTGATCTATAAAGTTCTGTCATCTGCATAGAGTCTTAGGTAAGGGGAACATAATCCACCACTATTCGCCCCTCGAGTGTTATATGAAGGAATATTTGAACAATAAGTTATATCATTATAGAGAAATGTTAATAATTCTATGGATATCTGTAAGTACATTAGTAGATATCCGATCCTCAAGCCTGAGCCAGGAGAGACGTTCATGCAGGTGATGTTTCTTACCTGGACGTGAGTTTACAGGAACAGAGAGTTTGAGGGTTTAAATCCATCTGTTTTGTGAAAAACCTGATCCTGATTTATTTTTTGAGTTTACAGGAACAACAACTCTGTAAGTCTGGGATGCTGCAAGGAAAAGAGGAATTTACACATTTACTTTGGCTTCTTTTCTTTGCAGGCAGTTTGAACCCAGGATCAGATATAATCCTCTTTATTTAACATTAATTTCTTCCGTTCACATACTTTACTGCAGAAAGAGCAAACCTTGTGTTAACTATAATCAGAGACGGCGGTCCATCTCTGAGCGTTGGCCGTCTCCTTCGTTTCCACTCTCCTCATCCTCATGCTGATGTCTATACAGATGTTTCTGTTCCTTTTTCCGCTTTATTTATTTATTTTATTCTTTATTTCATTCATTTAAAGAAAACTAAACAGTTCAATATAATTACAACAAATCTCTTTCCTTGAATGAAAGGGAACAGAAAGAAGACTAAGCTTATTTTATCTGTCCCTTTTTCCTAAGAAATCAAATTTCAATTCATGTAATAATAAAAAAAAAAAAAAAAGGGGCACGGTGGCGCAGCAGGTAGTGCAGCCGTCTCACAGCAAGAAGGTCCTGGGTTCGATTCCCGCCGGGGACGCTGTGGGCACTGAAGTGCGTGTTAGTTCCCCCATGACTTCAGTGCCCACACCCTGGGTGGGGTTGGTGAAAGGATCTTTCTGTGTGGAGTTTGCATGTTCTCCCCGTGTTCCCCTGGGTAGCTAATGTGAGCTACCCTCACAAAAACATGCAACAGTCCTGGGCTATACATGCCCCCTCTGGCCAACCGGGGCGCCAGATGGGGTGGGGAGGATCCGGCCGGAATAACGTGATCCTTCCACGCGCTACGTTCGGCCGGAGAAACCCCACCCTGTCTGGTGAAAAGAAGCGGTCCATCACTCCTCAGGATAAGAAGGAGACCTGAGCTCAGTGTAGGGCCCTCCCTGGGTTGGCAGAGGGGAGCAATGCCCAGGACTGTCTAGGTATGAGCACTGGGTGATGAAATGGGTAAAAAATCGGGGATAAAAAAAATATTGAAAAAAAAAAAAAAAAAAAAAAAAAAAAATTACAAATTCCACAATTAAAAAAACAAACACTTTCCAATAAACGTAATTAAAAAAAAAAATTACAATAAAATTATAAGATAACACAAAATAGCTGTCGTCAAACACAGATAGTCGTATTCTTTTTTTAATTCAAAGAAAAAAAATACGACAATGGTGCTAAAAAGAGAGAGAGAAGAAACTCAGTGTTTATCAGGGTTTATCAGTATTTATCAGTATTTATCAGTGTTTATCAGTATTTATCAGTGTTTATCAGTTTGCTCCTGATCGGCTCCAGCAATGCAATGTTTCCCAGAAATAAATAGAAAACTGTGTAACAACACAGTATCTCGTTGTTTTCATCTATCATCTGCAATTTAAATATTTTACAATAATAATAACTTATTGGCCTCCAATTTAAATATTCTTCCTTATTTTTTCTGCCCAGTACGATTTTTGCCTCATTAGGCTTCAAAAGCAGTCTTTATTTAGACTCCATGAAACCACGTGACTTCAGTAAATACATTTCTGTTTCCTTGTGAAGTCTTTTTGAACTTCATGGCCGTCGTATTCTGTTTCTTCTTATCTTCCGATCCATTTCATCGCAGAGCTTCTCAAAGCATCAGCTGCGGACTGAAGATACTGACACATCTAAGGACGACTCCATTCCGTTTCTGAATGTCAGCAAATATCTGTCCATCTGAAAGAAGACGTCTTATCTGCTAACGTCAAAGACAGTCAGGACTTTGAACTCCTTATTCCACTTCATTGGACCTTCAGAGGCTCCAGTCTCCGGCAGCCGCCTCTCCGAGGCCCCGTTTCCACGTAGCAAAAACGGTGGTGTTTTCATGCATTTTGGCTGTTCGTTTACACGAAAACGAAGCTCAAAGTCACCAAAAACGATCATTTCTGAAAACTCCGGCCAAAGTGGAGATTTTCAAAAACTCTGTCTTCACGTTTGCTTGTAAACGGAGAGAAACAGACATTTAGACTTCAGAACGTCACATTATGCGACAGAAACGTCACCAGTGTCATGTGTGCGACCTGTGTTTACAATTTGTTTGGCCACCGTCAATATTTTCTTGTATTTTATCTGTTTTATATTCTTACCTCTCACTTAAAAGTAACTCCACTTCTCTGTCACTCCAAACGAAAGACTCTCGTTCATCTTGGAAGTAACTGGAAGTTACTCGTGTCATTTGTTGATGTTTTTTTCCAGGATTCTGATTGGCTAGCATGACTTTATCTTCTCGTTACACTGCCCCCTGTAGATTTGGCTGCTCATAGCACCTTAACGGCTATTTATGCGGGTTCATGGAAATGATGGTATTTTTCAAAACGTAGAGGGGGAAATATCCGTTTTTGTAAATACCCGGCTATGAGTAAACCCGACTTCGCCCGACTTCAGCTCCATCCTCAGCCCAGTTCAGCCCAGTTCAGCCCAGTTCATCCCAGTTCAGACCAGTTCATCCCAGTTCATCCCAGTTCAGACCAGTTCAGACCAGTTCATCCCAGTTCATCCCAGTTCAGACCAGTTCAGACCAGTTCATCCCAGTTCATCCCAGTTCAGACCAGTTCAGACCAGTTCATCCCAGTTCAGCCCAGTTCAGCCCAGTTCAGCCCAGTTCAGCCCAGTTCAGCCCAGTTCAGCCCAGTTCAGCCCAGTTCAGCCCAGTTCATCCCAGTTCAGCCCAGTTCAGCTCATCCTCAGCCGTTAACGAGCAGCACCGACTGGTGTCTGGATCAAAGATCTTTAGTTCCACTTCACAGACGCAGCTCTGCCTCAGCAGCAGACGACAGGCGTCTCTTATGTTTACAAAGCACTAGTTTCACCGTTTACAACCGCTTCTTAGAGGAAACTTGTTGCCACAGTTTATATATTTTTCTGCTCTAACAAATAAATTGGAGATTGACAAAAAGACTTGAAGTGAAGTTCAATTTCAGAGGCAACATAAGAACAGCTGGGACACGCTGGATGGATGGATGGATGGATGGATGGATGGATGGATGGATGGATGGATGGATGGATGGATGGATGGATGGATGGATGGATGGATGGATGGATGGATGGATGGATGGATGATGGATGGATGGATGGATGGATGATGGATGATGGATGGATGGATGGATGGATGATGGATGGATGGATGATGGATGGATGCATGAATAGATGGATGGATGGATGATGGATGGATTGATGGATGGATGGATGGATGGATGCATGAATAGATGGATAGATGGATGATGGATGGATGGATGATGGATGGATGGAGAGATGGGTGGATGGATGGATGATGGATGGATGCATGAATAGATGGATGGATGATGGATGGATGGATGGATGGATGGATGATGGATGGATGATGGATGGATGGATGATGGATGGATGGATGGATGGATGGATGGATACATGGATGATGGATGGATGGATGATGGATGGATGGATGGATGGATGCATGAATAGATGGATGGATGGATGGATGATGGATGGATGGATGATGGATGGATGGATGGATGGATGGATGGATGCATGAATAGATGGATAGATGGATGATGGATGGAT
>NC_084588.1:46504003-46526503 GCF_033807715.1 Cololabis saira | reverse complement strand
TCTCTCTCCGTTCTGTTGTCTCTCTCTCTATCTCCCTCTTTATCCTGGAGTGCAGCGGCAGAAACACTCACTTCACGGCAGCCGGGATTCGTTCCTGATGTAGGTTTATGTTCTGTTCTCCATTCCTGATGTAGGTTTATGTTCTGTTCTCCGTTCCAGATGTAGGTAGATGTTCTGTTCTCCGTTCCAGATGTAGGTAGATGTTCGTTTCTCTGTTCCTGATGTAGTTAGATGTTCTGTTCTCCGTTCCTGATGTAGTTAGATGTTTTGTTCTCCGTTCCTGATGTAGTTAGATGTTCTGTTCTCCGTTCCTGATGTAGTTAGATGTTTTGTTCTCCGTTCCTGATGTAGGTTTATGTTCTGTTCTCCGTTCCTGATGTAGTTAGATGTTCTGTTCTCCGTTCCTGATGTAGGTAGATGTTCTTTCTCCGTTCCTGATGTAGGTAGATGTTCGTTTCTCCGTTCCTGATGTAGGTAGATGTTCGTTTCTCTGTTCCTGATGTAGGTAGATGTTCTCTCTCCGTTCCTGATGTAGGTAGATGTTCGTTTCTCCGTTCCTGATGTAGGTAGATGTTCGTTTCTCCTTTCCTGATGTAGGTAGATGTTCTCTCTCCGTTCCTGATGTAGGTACATGTTCTGTTCTCCGTTCCTGATGTAGGTAGATGTTCTGTTCTCCGTTCCTGATGTAGGTAGATGTTCCCTCTCTGAGCCGGCGCTGGCATGTTCAGGTGTTCAGCTCACCCACCTCTTCTAACCACCCTGGAAGCTAATATTCTGTTTTCCTCAGCAAAGTAGGAAAAATCGAAGAGTTCCAGTGTTTGTCTAATTGATTTTCTCTGCTTCATTTTTGCTCATTTTGCCCTTTTTTTGCTGTGTTTTCCGCAGGATAACTGTGCCAGAGTGCTGCTCGTCCGAGGAGCCGACAAGGAAGTGAAGAACTACAACAGCCAGAGTCCCTTTCAGGTAACGCTTTAAAAAACAGAAGAAGAAGAAGTGGGTTTACATGTTGGCTAATTATAGATGTCAGCTTTCCGTGTGTGGGGTGAACGTTTATAGTAGAGGCACATTTTCTTAGGCTCATTTGTTGCCATGGAAACAGCCTTTTTTTCCAACCGGGGGATGTGGCTGTGTTTCTGGCCAATGCTGCTCAGATTAAACAATGTGAAGGAGAGAGCCAGAACCAGAACCTGGCGGGGCGTGGAGGGGGATTGTCGGCCGGGGCAACTTCCTCTGGAGAGCTTGATTTGGAAACTCTTTGGGGCGGCGAGTCTGAGGCGAACGATCCTCGTCTCATGTTCTCTAATGGTGATTTTACACTACTACCTACTCATCTCTACTCATCTCAACTCCTGGTTTCTTTTCCACTACAATTCAGCACCTGGAGCAGAAGTAGGAGGTTGGAGTGAAACTGCTGTGACGTATTTGATTGTGTATCTAAAGGAAGAACAACAACACTAAAGATGTAGAACTTGGAGGAGATGATATATGTGCAGCTGGGTCTGTGGCTTGTGTTCCATATCAAGTTAAAAAGATGAGAGCGAGAGAAACTTTTCAGGCCCCGTTTCCACGTAGCAAAAACGGTAGTGTTTTCATATGGTTTGGCCGTTCGTTTACACGAAATTGAAGCTCAAAGTCACCAAAAACGATCATTTCTGAAAACTCCGGCCAAAGTGGAGATTTGCAAATACTCCTGTGACAAGGTGGAGCACCAGCCACTCAGGTGATTGGGTCAATCAACCTCTCCACCCTGCCACACACCCCCATCGCCCGACTTAGGCCGGGGACCATCCGGCCTAGCCAACTACCCCGCCCCCCCCCCCCCCCCCCCCTCAGCAGAGTAGCTACAGAAAAGTATCTGCTCGGCACTTTAGACCCCTAGTGGAAAAGAACCGAACCCAGTGGAGGAGAGTCGAGTAGTTGCTGGTGGAAAAGTGCTGAGTCAAGCCGGGCCGAGTAGGCATAGTGGAAAAGTGCTGAGTCAAGCCGGGCCGAGTAGGCATAGTGGAAAAGTGCTGAGTCAAGCCGGGCCGAGTAGCTACTAGTGGAAAAGTGCAGAGTCAGGCCGAGTAGGTACTAGTGGAAAAGTGCCGAGTCAGGCTGAGTAGGTACTAGTGGAAAAGTGCTGAGTCGAGTAGGTGCTAGTGGAAAAGAGCCATAATGCACCACGGACGAGGAATCGCTGCGACCTGAACATCTGTAGATGCTGCAGTTATGCAGAGAGGCAGCGGAGTTTGCACGTTGGTATCGATCGCAGTCATGCTGTTATGGTTGAAGTACTTTAGCAGCACAACCGTCCTGGGGGGAAACGCCTGGGGCTACCCAGAGGTGCCTTGCCGGCTCGGTTCACCCGTAACCAGTGCTCTGCAGGTTCCTACTTCTCATGACTTAAAAATGAACAGTTCACGTTCATAGTTCACCATTTTCACTTTGAACTAGTCCAAATTCAGTTAATTTCAATATCTTTAAGTGAGAAGTAGGAATGAAACGCCCCCTTATCCTAAAACTGTTCCCTGTATACAATCATGTATTGTCCTGGTGGCTTTTCAACTTTCCTCAGAGGCTGTAAATCTCCAACAATGTAGTCCATTATTTACGGAAAAGCCATGCAGGAGAAGTTGTTATAGTTGTTGAAGCCTACCGGCATCGGTGGACGACAGACTGAGTCACACCGGTAGAAGGTCATGCAATGATCCACTCCTGGTTCCTGGTTCTGGTTCCTGGTTCCTGGTTCCTGGTTCCTGGTTCTGGTTCCTGGTTCCTGGTTCCTTCAGCAGATCCACCTCAGAGGAGCTGCCAGGGATCAAAATCAGAAATGATTTGGGTTCATGGTTGGGTTCATGTCTGGGTTCATGTCTGGGTTCATGGTTGGGTTCATGGTTGGGTTCATGGCTGGGTTCATGTCTGGGTTCGTGGTTGGGTTCATGTCTGGGTTCATGTCTGGGTTCATGGTTGGGTTCATAGTTGGGTTCATGTCTGGGTTCATGGTTGGGTTCATGGTTGGGTTCATGTCTGGGTTCATGGTTGGGTTCATGGTTGGGTTCATGTCTGGGTTCATGTCTGGGTTCATGTCTGGGTTCATGTCTGGGTTCATGGTTGGGTTCATGTCTGGGTTCATGGTTGGGTTAATGTCTGGGTTCATGTCTGGGTTCATGGTTGGGTTCATGTCTGGGTTCATAGTTGGGTTCATGTCTGGGTTCATGGTTGGGTTCATGGTTGGGTTCATGTCTGGTTTCATGGTTGGGTTCATGGTTGGGTTCATGTCTGGGTTCATGTCTGGGTTCATGGTTGGGTTCATGGCTGGGTTCATGTCTGGGTTCATGTCTGGGTTCATGGTTGGGTTCATGGCTGGGTTCATGGTTGGGTTCATGACTGGGTTCATGGTTGGGTTCATGGTTGGGTTCATGGTTGGGTTCATGGTTGGGTTCATGTCTGGGTTCATGGTTGGGTTCATGGTTGGGTTCATGTCTGGGTTCATGGTTGGGTTCATAACTGGGTTCATGGTTGGGTTCATGACTGGGTTCATGGTTGGGTTCATGACTGGGTTCATGTCTGGGTTCATGTCTGGGTTCATGGTTGGGTTCATGTCTGGGTTCATGGTTGGGTTCATGTCTGGGTTCATGGTTGGGTTCATGTTTGGGTTCATGTCTGGGTTCATGGTTGGGTTCATGTTTGGGTTCATGTCTGGGTTCATGGTTGGGTTCATAACTGGGTTCATGTCTGGGTTCATGTCTGGATTCATGGTTGGGTTCATGTCTGGGTTCATGTCTGGGTTCATGGTTGGGTTCATGGTTGGGTTCATGGTTGGGTTCATGTCTGGGTTCATGGTTGGGTTCATGTCTGGGTTCATGGTTGGGTTCATGTCTGGGTTCATGGTTGGGTTCCTGGTTGGGTTCCTGGTTGGGTTCATGTCTGGGTTCATGGTTGGGTTCATGGTTGGGTTCATGTCTGGGTTCATGTCTGGGTTCATGGTTGGGTTAATGTCTGGGTTCATGGTTGGGTTCATGGTTGGGTTCATGTCTGGGTTCATGTCTGGGTTCATGGTTGGGTTCATGGTTGGGTTCATGTTTGGGTTCATGGTTGGGATCATGTCTGGGTTCATGTCTGGGTTCATGGTTGGGTTAATGTCTGGGTTCATGTCTGGGTTCATGGTTGGGATCATGTCTGGGTTCATGTCTGGGTTCATGGTTGGGTTCATGTCTGGGTTCATGTCTGGGTTCATGGTTGGGTTAATGTCTGGGTTCATGGTTGGGTTAATGTCTGGGTTCATGTCTGGGTTCATGGTTGGGTTCATGTCTGGGTTCATAGTTGGGTTCATGTCTGGGTTCATGGTTGGGTCCATGGTTGGGTTCATGTCTGGGTTCATGGCTGGGTTCATGGTTGGGTTCATGGTTGGGTTCATGTCTGGGTTCATGGTTGGGTTCCTGGTTGGGTTCATGGTTGGGTTCATGTCTGGGTTCACTGTTGGGTTCATGGTTGGGTTCATGTCTGGGTTCATGGTTGGGTTCATGTCTGGGTTCATGTCTGGGTTCATGGTTGGGTTCATGGTTGGGTTCATGGTTGGGTTCATGTCTGGGTTCATGTCTGGGTTCATGGTTGGGTTCATGGTTGGGTTCATGGTTGGGTTCATGGCTGGGTTCATGGTTGGGTTCATGGCTGGGTTCATGTCTGGGTTCATGTCTGGGTTCATGGTTGGGTTCATGTCTGGTTTCATGTCTGGGTTCATGTCTGGGTTCATGGTTGGGTTCATGGCTGGGTTCAGGTGATGCTAGTTCACAAGTCACATTAAGTATGTTCTCTTGGGTTTTTATTCACAGCTCAGAAGCCAATCCAGCACCAATCCAAAGACCCAGCCCTGAACCTGAACTGTACATACACTTGTTGCTTTGTGCTTTTGTCCTGTAGTATTTTACAACTCAAAAAGGAGTTGTAAAACTCCTTTTTGGGATCGGAAGGACTGAGATCCTGACAAACAACAACAACCAGCTTTCCCTTGGTGGTTTTGTTCGGAGAGCAGGACGGGGGTCATGTACGCGGTCTCCTCATCGGCAGCCTGACTTTCCATGTTTGTGGCTTCGGTCCCTCAGATCTGAAGAGCTGCTCTCCACGTTCAGAGAAACCTGATGTTCCTCTAACAGCAGAACAACAAGCAGCCACTAGACACGTAGGACTCTCACTTGTTCTGGAGTGGAAAAATATAATTCTCTTGCTCTGACTATCTTTATCGTTATTGCACTCTCCACCTACACATGGAGCCCAGCGCTGAATCCAACAGATTTGTGCCTGTTTTCTGACATGTGGTCATTTGGGAAATGCAGGGAAGTGAAGCCTGAAACAGCATTTTATTAAACGCTGCATGTCTCCGGGAGGCAGCGATCAGCACCAGGGAGGTCTTACAGTGGTATGGGAGGATGAGTTCAGGTTCCAGGTCAAAGTTAAGGGTTAGGGACCTCCATCGTCTCTGACATAGTTCTGGTGGGTTTTTCTTTGACGTGTTTTATGCTGTTAGCTTTTATAGGCTGAAACTAGAGACTAAGTTTCGGTCCCCAGATCATAAAACAGGGATATTTTGGCCCTATAAAAGAAAAAACTTAATTCTCTTCAAAGTACTTTATTGATCCCTGAAGGGGGTGTAGGGATAGAGGTTCGTAATGAGAAGTTTTGAGGCCAGTTTTTGGGTCACCTGCAGGAGAGATGTGGCCTCTGTAGGAACTTAAGACTTTTATTTTGTAATGTCACCTTACATATTTCAGGAGACTTTTATTTTGTAATGCCACTTTAAGTATTTCAGGAGACTTTTATTTTGTAATGCCACTTTAAAGGGGATCTATTATGGCATCTAATACCTATTTTAAATAGGCCTTGAATGTCTTAAAAACAAGCTTTTGATTGTTTTTGCTAAATAAATTTGACATTCAGCCTCTGAGCCATGTCTTTATCTTCCCATTCTCTAACCTCATTATCTATGTGGGATTCTGAGTGGGCGGGGCTATGATAATGAGGCTCTGTGCTGATTGGCTGCCTGAATGACGCGTTACACGGCGCTACGAAAAAATGGCAGAAGCTCCGCCCGGCGGAGTTAGTTGTGGGCGTGGTTTCACGCATCGCACCCGTCGTTCCGTAACGACGGGAGCAGAATCTGAACGCCGGCTCGTAGATCCACATCACACTGGATGGCTCATCCGGGCGGCTGTACAGACACTGCAGAATTTGGTTGCTTTCCTCCTTCTCTGAGTTGGCAAGCTGAGGGGAGACCACTTTATATATGTTAAAGCAAGAAAAAACCTGTTTTTCATAATAGGTCCCCTTTAAGTATTTCAAGGGACTTTTATTTTGTAATGCCACTTTAAGTATTTCAGGAGACATTTATTTTGCAAAACAACTTTTATTTCAAGCCTTTTTTTAATTCAACTTCTTGTATACAAATAAAGGGGCGTGGTTATGTTTGTGACTAATGGACTTCAGGCAATCCACATGAAGGACAGGAAAGCTGGGAGAAACCAGAAAACTGCTGAAAAAAAACTCCCAAAACAGATAAAATGTAAATATAATTATACCATAATGAAATAAGTGTCAACAAAGAATAAGTTTGATCATTTCAAAAATTATAAGTGATGGAGCGTGACTGAAACACAGCTTTTGTCTGTAACAGTGATGGAGGCGTGACTGAAACACGGCTAACATCTGTAGCAGTGATGGAGGCGTGACTGAAACACAACTTTTGTCTGTAGCAGTGATGGAGGCGTGACTGAAACACAGCTTTTGTCTGTGGCAGCGGTGGAGGCGTGACTGAAACACAGCTTTTGTCTGTGGCAGCGGTGGAGACGTGACTGAAACACGGCTTTTGTCTGTAACAGTGATGGAGGTGTGACTGAAACACGTTTTTTGTCTGTGGCAGTGATGGAGGTGTGACTGAAACACGTTTTTTGTCTGTAGCAGTGATGGAAGCGTGACTGAAACACGTTTTTTGTCTGTAGCAGTGATGGAGGCGTGACTGAAACACAAATTTGGTTAACAGTGATGGAGGCGTGACTGAAACACAGATTTTGTCTGTAGCAGTGATGGAGGCGTGACTGAAACACGTTTTTTGTCTGTAACAGTGATGGAGGTGTGACTGAAACACGTTTTTTGTCTGTAACAGTGATGGAGGCGTGACTGAAACACAGATTTTGTCTGTAGCAGTGATGGAGGCGTGACTGAAACACAGCTTTTGTCTGTAACAGTGATGGAGGTGTGACTGAAACACGTTTTTTGTCTGTGGCAGTGATGGAGGTGTGACTGAAACACGTTTTTTGTCTGTAGCAGTGATGGAAGCGTGACTGAAACATTAACTTTTGTCTGTAACAGTGATGGAGGCGTGACTGAAACACGTTTTTTGTCTGTGGCAGTGATGGAGGCGTGACTGAAACACGTTTTTTGTCTGTAGCAGTGATGGAGGCGTGACTGAAACACAAATTTTGTTAACAGTGATGGAGGCGTGACTGAAACACGGCTAACATCTGTAGCAGTGATGGAGGCGTGACTGAAAGACAACTTTTGTCTGTAACAGTGATGGAGGCGTGACTGAAACACAACTTTTGTCTGTAGCAGTGATGGAGGCGTGACTGAAACACAACTTTTGTCTGTAGCAGTGATGGAGGCGTGACTGAAACACAACTTTTGTCTGTAGCAGTGATGGAGGCGTGACTGAAACACAACTTTTGTCTGTAGCAGTGATGGAGGCGTGACTGAAACACAACTTTTGTCTGTAGCAGTGATGGAGGCGTGACTGAAACACGGCTAACGTCTGTGGCAGTGATGGAGCTAGACTGAAACACAACTTTTGTCTGTAGCAGTGATGGAGGCGTGACTGAAACACAGCTTTTGTCTGTAACAGTGATGGAGGCGTGACTGAAACACGTGTTTTGTCTGTAGCAGTGATGGAGGCGTGACTGAAACAGAACTTTTGTCCGTAGCAGTGATGGAGGCGTGACTGAAACACAGCTAACGTCTGTAGCATTGATGGAGGCGTGACTGAAACACAGCTAACGTCTGTAGCAGTGATGGAGGCGTGACTGAAACACAGCTAACGTCTGTAGCAGTGATGGAGGCGTGACTGAAACACAGATTTTGTCTGTGGCAGTGATGGAGGCGTGACTGAAACACGTTTTTTGTCTGTAGCAGTGATGGAGGCGTGACTGAAACACAACTTTTGTTAACAGTGGTGGAGGCGTGACTGAAACACAACTTTTGTCTGTAACAGTGATGGAGGCGTGACTGAAACACGTGTTTTGTCTGTAGCAGTGATGGAGGCGTGACTGAAACAGAACTTTTGTCCGTAGCAGTGATGGAGGCGTGACTGAAACACAGCTAACGTCTGTAGCATTGATGGAGGCGTGACTGAAACACAGCTAACGTCTGTAGCAGTGATGGAGGCGTGACTGAAACACAGCTAACGTCTGTAGCAGTGATGGAGGCGTGACTGAAACACAGATTTTGTCTGTGGCAGTGATGGAGGCATGACTGAAACACGTTTTTTGTCTGTAGCAGTGATGGAGGCGTGACTGAAACACAACTTTTGTCTATAACAGTGATGGAGGCGTGACTGAAACAGAACTTTTGTTTCTAGCAGTGATGGAGGCGTGACTGAAACACAACTTTTGTTTCTAGCAGTGATGGAGGCGTGACTGAAACACAACTTTTGTCCGTAGCAGTGATGGAGGCGTGATTGAAACAGAACTTTTGTTTCTAGCAGTGATGGAGGCGTGACTGGATCCAGACTAGAGCACATCAGCAACATCATTTTCAGCAGAAGGAAACCCTTGTTTTGCATTTGCAGCTAGTCTGAGCGGAGAGTGGGCTCCCTGCAGGCTCCTCCAATGAACAAAGGAAACAGCTTTAAAACACCATCATTACCAGCCAAATTAACCCCTGGAAGGGCCAGATGCTAATGAGCGGCGGAAGGTTGCGGCGCTGCGTCAGCTCTTCATTAGGACGCTGCGTGGGCGTAATGTGGCCGTGACATCTGATTAAATCGCGTGTCTGTTCAGTTTGTGTGTATTTGTGTCACACTTTAGCTCCTGTTGCACACAACAAAAGAACCATCATCCTCTCTGATCCAGACCTGCAGGTCCTCTACTGACCACTAGGGTCCAGATCCAGACCTGCAGGTCCTCTACAGACCACTAGGGTCCAAATCCAGACCTGCAGGTCCTCTACAGACCACTAGGGTCCAGATCCAGACCTTGCAGGTCCTCTACAGACCACTAGGGTCCAGATCCAGACCTGCAGGTCCTCTACAGACCACTAGGGTCTGGATCAGATCTGCAGGTCCTCTACAGACCATTAGGATCCAGATCCAGACCTGCAGGTCCTCTACAGACCACTAGGATCCAGATCCAGACCTGCAGGTCCTCTACAGACCACAAGGGTCCATATCTAGACCTCCCATCAGCAAAGGAAGAAGAAAGAGCAGCAACTCTGGATGAAAATAAATGTGCTGGCGTTGCATAAGTTTATTGAAACGACGCCACGGCAAATCAAAGCCAAAGCTGCTTCCACAAACTATTTTAATTTTGATTTGGTTTTTATTTGTCTTAAACATGCACAAGCATAAAACAAATTGTATATATAATAATATTTAAAATAAATAGCACATTGCAATGAAGTGCAAGTTGGAGAAGGAGCTGAAGGAAGCAAAGCTTATCAAGTTCAGCCCCCCTTAATTGTCATATAGTATATAATACAATTATATATAAAATAAAATTACATATACATATATACATACATATACACATATACATACATATTAGTGTATTTTATCCTGCTTTCTTGTAGCTTTTAGCTCCAGTGTTTCCTCATGGGGAGCCTCCATGCTGGGAGTGACTCTGGCCTGCAGGGGGTCGTCCTGGGGGTGGTTCTGGCCTGGATGGTTGTGGAGCTCTGCACCACGGCTTTACCGCTGTGGTGTGGACTCCTCTATCCGTCCGGGCTGGGATGGTCTCTGTGGAGGGATGGTCTCTGTGGGCCCCCCCCCCCTTGTAGCTGCGGGCTATGAGACCTCCTGGTGTGGACGGCTCCCTGTTACCGTTTCCTCAACCTGGATCCTCTGTGCCTAGCCATGTCTGCACCGTGTGTCTGTGTGTATAACCTAGGTGAATTGTAGTATGCTTGTGTGTGCGGGGAGGGGTGAGGGGGAAGGGGGCAGGGCATTAATAAGTTTTATGTTTATTTGTTTTTTGTTAAGCACTTTGTGTTGCATTATTTGTATGAGAAGTGCTATATAAATAAAGTTTGATTTGATTTGATTTGATACATACATACATAAACACAAACATACACATCCATTTACACACACAGACACAGTACAGGCACACATTCATACAAATTTAAATTCCATAAGAATATTTATAATCCATAAATCAATGCAATCTAAAAAATTCAGAACATTTAACTTTAATATGAATGAATATAAATAAAACCCACATTACAAACCTGCTAACTAAATTAAATCCTTTCTAAAAAAAGTAGTAAAATTAGCTGTCCAGTTCTTTGTAGCTGGCCAAGAGTGTTTTTTTATACTTATTTTTTAATTGTTTGGAGTTAATGCACGTTTTCATGTCCTCATCTAGTTTGTTCCACAGTTTTACAGCACAAACAGACTATCAAAACTAAACACTATCAGCGTGGAACGTGCAGAACTCGTCCTCCAACGACTTTCATCCGGTTGTTTGTACATTTTCAGCTGCGTATAAACATCTTTGCATTCATTACATTCGTTCAAGTTTGGGTCTCTCAGATGATTCTAGTTACGTTTCAGTGACCTTTAAATGAACATATTTGAATGCGTGAAGGACTCGGAGACTTCTGGATCCGTCATGTCTTATTCTCTGGACGTTCCTTAGTATATTCTTCATATATTCTTTGGATGTTCTTTAGTATATTCTTTATATGTTCTTTAGTATATTGTTCATATGTTCATTAGTATATTCTTCACATGTTCTTTAGTATATTCTTTGGATGTTCATTAGTATATTCTTTACATATTCTTTAGTATATTCTTCACATGTTCTTTAGTATATTTTTCACATGTTCTTTAGTATATTCCTTGGACGTTCATTAGTATATTCTTTACATGTTCATTAGTATATTCTTCATATGTTTATTAGTATATTCTTTGGATGTTCATTAGTATATTCTATGTTCCTTAGTATATTCTTCATATGTTCTTTACTATATTCTTCATATGTTCCTTAGTATATTCTTTGGATGTTATTTAGTATATTCATATATTCTTCTGATGTGGAACCAGAGTTTTTGCTGGGGTTCCAGGGTTCTGCTAGGATACCAGAGTTTCTGGTCCAGAATCAGGGTTTCTGCTACGGGACTAGGATTTCGGCCGTGAATAAGGGGTCTGAACATATTTGAATGCGTGAAGGACTCGGAGAGCTCTGGATCCGTCATGTCTTTAGTTGGTTTGTTTCCGTCTCTTGCTCTTGGCTGGCTGCTGCTTGATGTTCCTCACTTCCACCTCTCAGTATCTGATCTGACGGACCTCCTGCCGAAGCTCCGCTTCCACCTCCCTCCCCTCACCTCTCCGCTATACACAACCGTGCGTCTCCATGGCAACCAGGGGAGAACAGGAAAAGAATGGATGTGGGGGAGGCGATGGCAGGAGTGGTGGTGGAGGTGGAGGAGGATGGAAGGAGAGATAAAACTGTTCTCGCTGCAGCTCATCGCTCACCTGCATTCTGGCCTCGTTTGGTCAGAGTGAAACTTTCACCTACCTGGGATCAGTTTCACTACAGTTCCTCCACTCTGCACATCTGTAAACCCGCCGTAGATGTTTAACAGGACTGTGTTGCTTTGAGAGATGCGCCGATCAGGATTTTGAGGGCCGATCACGGATCTCCAAAATCAGTATCTGCCGATCACTGATCACAGCGTGAAATCCATAAATTCGTCAATATTGTTCTCATGTACAACACTGACATTGTATTATTAGGTATCAAAATTATGAGATGAGAAAGTATCATGAATTGACTGTTTTATTTCAGGCTGATGTGCAATATTTCACCCTCTAGAGACTCTTAGAGACGACTTGTGTAGCTACTAGCTTAAGCTTTCCTGTGGTAACAATGTATGCTATTTGCACCCATATTATTAGAAAAATAAATGTAAAAAAATGTATAAAAAATAATCCATCAGCTCAACAGTGATTGACAGATATTCAAATCACTTTTGATAAACTTCATTTAATCTCTTCAAAATATCTTACAATGACATAAGAGCAAAAGTTGTTCATACAAAAGTGTGAGAGCAGACGTTTGCCTGGCTCTATTGTTTGAGATGGTTCTAATTTTAGAGTGGTGCACATGCGCATGGGCAACGCATTTGTTTTCATACGTCAACAGGGTGTGCATAGTTCAGCTGGTGGGGGCTTGCTATTTGTACCCTGGTGCAAATAGTCACTCCGTAATAATGATGTACAACATCTGCAGCAACACAGACAACAGCAGACATGTCACTCTCTAAAAGTTTATACAAGTTGTAAACTATAAACCTTGGTTTTCCTGTGGAAAGAGGAATTAAATCTTAAAATAAAAATTAATTATGAATTATGAAGCTTTCCTGAAGCTTTAGCGATAGCATCCGCCGCGTGTGAGGAAACTCTTGTAGTGAAACTCTTCACACCAGAACTCCAGATGTCACTCGTGAAGCGACTGACACGACTGTCGTACTGCGTGAGGCTTTGGATGTAAATAGTTTGGTAAAACTCCTGCGGACATTCATCAGTGAAATAATTACGACGCGTCAGCACGTACCGGGATCCAAGCAGCTAACGACGCGTTTAAACCCGACGTCTTCTACAACAGAAATGATGATCAAGGCTTATGAATCCATTACCTTACGGTGTAGGTCTTTATTTTTCTTGCTGTCATTTATAAGTGTATGTTACAGGTGAGTTAGCGGCGTTGCTCCTTTCCTTTCCCTGCCTGAGCTGTAGCCAACTTTGGCAACTCAATACTCAATACTGGCTTCGTTGTGTTGAAATCATTTTATAACAGTCTCTGTTGGGGTACCAGGGTCTCTGCTGGGGTACCAGGATCTCTGTTTGGGTACCAGGGTTTCTGCTGGGGTACCAGGGTCTCTGCTGGGGTACCAGGGTCTCTGCTGGGGTACCAGGGTGTCTGCTGGGGTACCAGGGTCTCTGCTGGGGTACCAGGGTCTCTGCTGGGGTACTAGGGTTTCTGCTGGGGTACCAGGGTCTCTGCTGGGGTACCAGGGTTTCTGCTGGGGTACCAGGGTCTCTGTTGGGGTACCAGGGTTTCTGCTGGGGTACAAGGGTCTCTGCTGGGGTACCAGGGTCTCTGCTGGGGTACCCGGGTTTCTGCTGGGGTACCAGGGTCTCTGCTGGGGTACCAGGGTTTCTACTGGGGTACCAGGGTTTCTGTTGGGGTATCAGGGTCTCTGCTGGGGTACCAGGGTCTCTGCTGGGGTACCAGGGTTTCCGGAGCAGAAATGCTTGTTGCTGATTGGTCACAGTTGCTGTTTGTGCTCCGGGAGATCCTCCGGGTGAGTGGGAGACCCCGTCAGTATTCAGCATCCCCTCCTCCATCCGTTTCACAGGAAACGGCTTGTTTTCTTCCAAGAATTATCTCAGTTATACATTTACTGACATACATCTTCCTCAAAGTCGGCTTGTTTAATACCTGCCGTAACAGCGTACCTGGATGCAGCCGACTTTGGAATTCAGGTGCAGTCACACCGGTGGAAAAGGTGCTTCTGTACGTCTCAAGCACAATCTGTCAGAAGTGGCGTCTGTATTTAGAAGGAGTGAAAGCAGATATTCAAGCCAACTCCTGCTCTCCATCTCTCTTCTCTTCTTGAATATTTGTTCTCCAGGAATCGGTTGAGCGATGCTTACATAATACTCCCGGTTTTCCCCTGAGATGTGTGAGTGTGCATGCATGAGTGCAGCACATCAGAGGAAAATGAACCATCTATTTTTACTGCGATGATACGATGATCTGGACTCGAGGCGAACCGTGAGCCGCTGACCCTCAGAAACACACCGTACCTGCAGGAACGACTGCAAGCAGCAAAACAACATAGGAGGCTCCATCTGGGTCACTGACGGAGCAACAACCTCTGCGTGGTGGAGCTTTACTGCGCTTTACTTCCCCCTGGTGGCCAGAACGATCACAGCGGTCTGATCACATCACAATCAAGCCGTTTTATACGAGCACAAAGATTTTAGGGAACAATATAGGGTATTTAAATTCATATTTACAACCAAAAATACCACCAATAGTGCTTCATATGACCTTTAAATACATATTTATTATACAGAAATCTACTACTAGTCTACTACTTCAGACAGACATGGGAGCTGGAGTTAAATATTATAATTGAAGGTGGGGAGTGGGAAACGATGTGCATCGGATGTCATAAAGGTATCAATAGTAACATGTGGAAGGAGTTTGACTGGAAGATGAAGACTAGGTTCTTCAAGACCCTCTGTGGTCTTTAAATTTGTAAGTAACCCAGCAGCAATATACTGCTGGAGACAATGTGGAGGGATTGGCCACCACTCACATATATTTTGGGATTGCCCAATGATATTGCCTTTTTGGAAGGGCTTAAAGAGTGAGATAGATAAAGTTTTGTGAATTAATATACTCTTCACCCCAAGTCAGTTTCTTTTCGATCTGACTGCTGAAGGCATTGTACACAAGAGCACTTGCTACATAAACTCCTGATGACTGCTGGGAAAATGGTGACAATAAAGTGGTTGAACACACAGTGGAAACAGAAGCTAAGGGAGGTGTATGGAACGGAGGCTTTAACTGATCGATTACAATTGAGGTCTGATGTTTTTGTGAGGAGATGGCTGCTTATTGTAAGGTACCTTTCCAACTGAGAGAATCCGGGGTACGTGGAATGTCTCAACTCATTTATCAGTTTTATTCAACTTTCTAGACCCCAATGGCCCCATTTATGCCTTCATATATATTCTGTGATGTTGTCAAGGAATGTCTGTGTTTTTCTTCAATAAAAAAACAAAACAAAAAAAAAATATTTATGGGAGATATGTTGCAGGGAGTGCAGCCAAGTGGAGACATGATCAACCAAAGGCTTGAAAAGACGGTGGTATTAAACATTAACATCTGGAGGGACATATTGCAGCTAATAAGGTTATTTGGTCCACTTTAAGAGAGCTGAGAACTGGTCCTGTTGGTCCACTTTTTGGTCCACTTTGAGAGCTGAGAACAGTTTCTGTTGGTCCACTTTTTGGTCCAGTTTTAGAGAGCTGAGAACCGGTCCTGTTGGTCCACTTTTTGGTCCACTTTCAGAGAGCTGAGAACCGGTCCTGTTGGTCCACTTTTTGGTCCACTTTAAGAGAGCTGAGAACCGGTCCTGTTGGTCCGCTATTTGGTCCACTTGGAGAGAGCTTAGAACCGGTCCTGTTGGTTTGTTCATTGGTCCACTTTGAGAGAGCTTAGAACCGGCCCTGTTGGTCCAGTATTTGGTCCACTTTGAGAGAGCTGAGAACCGGTCCTGTTGGTCCATTATTTGGTCCACTTTGGGAGAGCTGAGAACCGGTCCTGTTGGTCCATTATTTGGTCCACTTTGGGAGAGCTGAGAACCGGTCCTGTTGTTTCGTTTATTGGTCCACTTTGGGAGAGCTGAGAACAGTTTCTGTTGGTCCGCTTTTTGGTCAAGTTTGAGAAAGCTGAGAACCGGTTCCCGTGGTTTGCTTTTTGGTCCACTTTGAGAGAGCTGAGAACCGGTCCTGTTGGTCCACTTTTTTGTCCACTTTGAGAGCTGAGAAGAGTTTCTGTTGGTCCACTTTTTGGTCCAGTTATAGAGAGCTGAGAACCGGTCCTGTTGGTCCATTATTTGGTCCACTTGGAGAGAGCTGAGAACCGGTCCTGTTGGTCCATTATTTTGTCCACTTTGGGAGAGCTGAGATCCGGTCCTGTTGGTCCGCTTTTTGGTCAAGTTTGAGAAAGCTGAGAACTGGTTCCCGTGGTTTGCTTTTTGGTCCACTTTGAGAGAGCTGAGAACCGGTCCTGTTGTACCAGTATTTGCTCCACTTTGAGTGCTGACAATCGGTCCTGTTGGCCCACTATTTGGTCCACTTTGAGAGAGCAGAAAGACTGAGTGGCAGAAAGACTGAGTGGCAGCGTAAACTTTCAGTTTGAGCAACTGGAAAACATCTAAAATGGGAAAGAGCTGTGTGATCGACTGTACTCATAAATTTAGCCAGAAATCGGAGTTATCGTTTTACAG
This sequence comes from Cololabis saira, assembly GCF_033807715.1. NCBI lineage: Eukaryota > Metazoa > Chordata > Actinopteri > Beloniformes > Belonidae > Cololabis > Cololabis saira. Next base: position 46,510,231 of record NC_084588.1, on the reverse strand, counting down.
ACTGCCGAAAAATAAACTTAAGAGAGACAAATAGATCGCTGCAATTCACAGAAACAACTGGATTCCAGGCACCGAAACGTGGATTTGCGGTTCCCATTTTGTATCAGGTAATGTTGGATTTTTGGGTAGCTAACATTAAACGGTCAAATCATAAAGTTCGGTGTCCTCATCACTTTAATTTCACCAACAAATCCTGCCTTGAAGTCGGACCAAGCGTCAAGACTTTTTTGTGCCTTCAAGCTTTGCTTCGTGTATTTCCCCGGTGTAGAAATTAAGTACATATAAATATCAGGAAACTGGATTGGTGTCCAAATATTAATGTCCATGGACCACTGGTTCTTGGGGTAACTGTACCAAATATTAATGTCCATGGACCACTGGTTCTTGGGGTAACTGTACCAAATATTAATGTCCATGGATCACTGGTTCTTGGGGTAACTGTACGGGTCACTGCCAAGTCCAACTGATGCTAATTTAAGCCCACAATCGGCTGTTATCCCGTCTTCTCCACTAGTTGCAGCTGTTTTTGCCACTCAGTGGGAGTAAGGGGGTCCAGTGGGGAAGTGACGTCAATGCAGACCCTCTATTGGTTTGTTTATTGGTCCTGTTTGAAAGCTGAGAACCGGTCCTGTTGATCCACTATTTGGTCCACTTTAAGAGAGCTGAGTCCAGTTCTCTTTAAAAGGTCCACATGTGGGAAGACCCTGAAGCTCCTGTGGAAGATGATCAGCTTAAGGATTTGTGTTTGCATGACCTTTGACCTCTACAAATTAAGCAGATTCAGCTGGTTTGATGCAGCTCAACGTTTCATTTAGAACAGGAAGCAGGTTGTAACCCGACTCAGGAAGCTCCCGCAGGAACCGTCACCTCTTCAGCGGGGTTCATTAACTGTATGCATGTTTGTTTCTGTCCCCCTTCACACCGTTACCCACAATCCTCTTTGTTTGTGTCTGGTTGTGTTTGCAGGTAGCCATAATCGCTGGGAACTTTGAGCTGGCGGAGCTCATCAAGAACCATAAAGACTCAGATATCGGTGAGTACCGGGCTGGAGGAGTTTCCTCCCTCACCTCGGGTGTTCATGGAGGTGTTCAGTGCTGCTTCAGGGTCGTTGTCCTGCTGGAATCTGTCAAATCTGTCTGTTTGGTGAAGGGTCTTCAGCCTCAGATGGTGTCACAACCCTAAAACATGATTCTCAGTATAAAGGGGACCTAATATGGCATCTAATACCTATTTTAAACAGGCCTTGAATTTATGTAAATAAATTAGAAATTCAGCCTCTGAGCCATGTCTTTATCATCCCATTGTCTAACCTCATTATCTATGCAGGATTCTGAGTGGGCGGGGCTATGATAATGAGGCTCTGTGCTGATTGGCTGCCTGAATGACGCGATACACCGCTACGAAAAAATGGTGGAAGCTCAGGCCGGCGGAGTTGTTGTTGTTGTTCCGGCCAGAGTTAGTTGTTAGTGGTTTCACGCATCGGAGGCCAACCGATGTAAATCGCATTTTGGTTCCGTAACGACGGGAGCAGAATCTTATTGGCTTGTAGATCCACATCACACTGGATGGCTCATCCGGGCGGCTGCACAGACACTGCAGAATTTGGTTGCTTTCCTCCTTCTCTGAGTTGGCAGGCTGAGGGGAGACCACTTTATATATGTTAAAGCAAGAGAAAACCTGGTTTTCAGAATAGGTCTCCTTTAATATAACATATCATCAGATTAATAGAATATGGAGATGGGTAGATATGGGTCAGCTTATTCCCACTTTCAAGAGACATTCTTTCCACTTCCTCACCTTCCCTAAAAGTGAGTCTGTGCTGGTTTTTATTTGGACTCTAACCCGTACATCCACCGCCGGTGAGGTTGGTGTCCGCCGGAAAAAGTCTGGGACTGACCCTCTGGTTCCAGTACATTTCCCTCCCTCCATCCCTCCATCCCTCCATCCGTCCGGGGTCACGGGGGCCACGCCAGCTTTATGATATAGCTACCATGAAAACTGTTGCTGGAAGATGTTTCTGTGCACCAGCGCCTCCCCTTCCTAAACGCAGAACAGAGCTGTGCGTAGCGACTCATCTTCCAACGGGGGACGCATTTGCTCAGCAACGCATATGTGCTACCATGAGGAGGAGGAGAGAAAAGAGATCTGAATGGTGTGAGTAATCTGGCCGTGCAATGATTGGCAGCACCTGAAATCTGACCAATCAGAAGGTGCAGGTAGGCTCTGGCAGAGATTTCAACTTTTCATCCAAAAGACGTCACAAATCAGGAGCAGGAGAGGAAAAAAGGCAAAAAAAAGAGGAAACTCGTGCTTCACTTGAAGGTGGGGATCTTGTTGAAGTAAAACTTTGTAGCACAAACACCTGAGCTGCAGCTCAGATAGGGATCTGTCTCCATCTCTGTCTGGACTGGAGATGTAACATTTATTGAACACCTTGTTAACGCCTCTGCATTAACCTCTGTTGAAAAGGAGTGGTGACATGACCAGATGGTCGTATATACGCTACAAACTTTAGCTAATATATAATAAATTGGCTATAGTTTTACATCAATTTTTAAGGAGATGAATGCGCGTGTGAAAAAGGCAGACGTGCGTGTTTAGCTCTGATTTCTGACCTGCGAGACCTGCTTTCAGTTTTTTGTGGGGGACTGAGGTGGTGGAAGTAACTTTCTTTTGATGAGTAATTGATCGCTATTTGTGACTTGTTTATTTCAGTTTTACGTTTTTTATTTAATATTTATTTATTATTTCAGGTTGATTTTTTTTTTTAATTTCATTTGACTCATACAGTCCAACTACTTTATCTACCGTACATTTGTTATTATTGACAGGTTGTCAAGTTAAATAGCATGTTGTTATACGGTCATTCTGTACCAATGATACATTTGGCATACTTTTTAATGCTCGTCAGAATACGAGGAGCTACTTGTTGATTGGTTGTAGTTCGGATGACGGAGGGATGGTCGTCTGTGAGGTTTGTGAGTGACGTCATCCATAACCCGCAGCCTAAACTTGACTCTAAACACGCCTCTGTGAGCCAAGTGTGAAGACAGAAATGTCATGAACATACAAACAGAAAAAAAACATTCTTTTCTCTTTTCCATCTTGCTATTTATTCCTTTGTTGCAGCCGATTGGTGCCGGTATTGGACCGCTATGGTTTAACACCTTATTAAGTGCTATTTTCTGTTCACAAGCCAAATAAAAGACCAACGCTGCTAACCATTTAGAGCAGGGATTGTCAACCGGTGGTCCGCGGCCCTCTGGTGGTCCGTGGCGGTATTGCAGGTGGTCCGTGAAATTGTAAATGGAAAACAATAATAATTTAAAAAATATATATTTATTCTTTAGACTCAATTTATTTTACATTTACTATTCATTTTTGTGAATAATTTGCCCATCCAAATTATGTCAAATGAGTGAGAGTGAAGCCCTCTTGGCTTCCTATTGTTCATTTTTCATTTACTTTTTTTTTTTTTTTTTTTTATAGCAAAAGGTGCAAATAAAAATATACACTTATGCAAATAAATAGCCTATACAGGCCGCTACTCTTATTTAAAAGCAAGGTGCAAAATAAAACAAACATCCCTAAAAGCAGTGGTCCCCGAGTTGCTTCTTGGTTATAACGGTGGTCCCTCAGACAAAACCAGTTGAAAACCTCTGGTTTAGAGCTTCGCCGTGCTCTGAGATGACAACGAGCTTCGCTGGCGAGGCTTTGTGGGGCGAACAGACAGCTGAGGGATTACGCGGCCGACAGAAAATGAGAAAAGATGAACAGATAAATAAAAAAGTACACGATCAGAGGCAGAGAAGAGATGAGGCTGAGGGAGGGAAGAATGGAGAGGGAGGGAGGGAGGGGGAATCTAATCTAATCTAAAGATGTAATCCTGCGATTGTTTACCTCTTCTCATGGACGCCCCCCCCTCCCAGAACCCCCCACCCAGCAGCCCGACATCATGACGGTGCAGGATTACTCCCCGAACCCGCCGGCATCTGTCACTCAAACCCCCCCAGCGTTCACGCCGGCCGTAGACGTGGTTTCGAGTCAGGATTCTGTCACTCTATCGCCGTCAACCCCCCCCCCCACGCCGGCCACAGCGGTGGTTACGGGTCGGGATTAAGCGAAGGTGCTCGTGTCATCGGTCGGTCAGCATCTCAGCCGGTTCGACTCTCCCGGCTCCTCCTCGCCGATTTGAGGATGGGACATCTTCATCCCTGGATTCTTGATTGGCTGCCATGGGTTCGACCTGCTGCAAAGGTGGGCCCCCCCCCCTAGACTTCCCCCCCGACTTCCCCTCCACCTCCATCCCCACCGCGATCCTCCACTCATCGCTGCTCCTCCAACACTGAACCAGAGGATGAGCGGATGAGAGGATGAGAGGACGGCCCCCCAACTCCCCCGAGACGCTTGTGCCATGTTAAGCTTCTCACGGGTTGTAACTCTTAGAGTGTGTGTGTGTGTGTGTGTGTGTGTGTGTGTGTTTGTTTCTAATCATCGTAAGCCTGCAGCTCTCACAGTTTCTCTTGTTTAGTCCGTGAACATGACGTAACAGTTCAGCCGCACAAATCTGCTACTTTCTGACCACATTGTGTTTCTGTCTGACTTCACCGTCGCGGATACAACCCTGCCGAGGTGGCAGGGGCCATGAGGGGCTCATGAGGGGCCTACAAGGGCCCATGAGGGGCCCATGAGGGGCCTACGAGAGTCTACGAGGGTCTATGAGGCTCTACGAGGGGCCTGAAGGGTCTACGAGAGTCTACGAGGGCCTACGAGGCTCTACGAGGGGCCATGAAGGGTCTACGAGGGGTCTACGAGAGTCTACGAGGGTCTACGAGGGGTCTGAATGGTCTACGAGGGTCTATGAGGGTCTACGAGGGGTCTGCGAGGGTCTACGAGGGCGTACGAGAGTCTACGAGGGTCTACGAGGGGCCTGAGGGGCCCATGATGGGTCTATAAGGGGTCTTAGGGGTCTGAGGGGTCTAAAAGGTGTCTATGAGGGGTCTACAAGGTGTCTACGAGGGGTCTTAGGGGTCTACGAGGGGTCTTAGGGGTCTTTGGGGTCTACAAGGGTCTACGAAGGGTCTATAAGGGTTCTAAAAGGGGGTTTACAAGGGTCAACAAGGGGTCAACCAGGGGTCTACAAGGGGTCTACGAGGGGTCTATGAGGGTCTACAAGGGCCTACAAAGCTCTACTAGGGGCCATGAAGGGTCTACGAGGGGTCTACGAGAGTCTATGAGGGTCTACGAGGGCCTACGAGGGGTCTACGAGGGGTCCGAGGGGTCTACAAGGGTCTACTAGGGGCCATGAAGGGTCTACGAGAGGTCTACGAGAGTCTACAAGGGTCTACGAGGGGCCTTCAGGGATCTATAAGGGGTCTACAAGGGGTCTTAGGGGTCTATGAGGGGTCTAAAAGGGTTCTAAAAGGGGTCTACACGGGTCAACGAGGGGTCTACAATGGGTCTACGAGGGGTCTATGAGGGGTCTACCAGGGTCTATGAGGGTCTACGAGGGTCTACGAGGGGCCTATGAGGGCCTACAAGGGTCTACAAGGGTGTACGAGGGTCTACGAGGGCCTACAAGGGGTCTACCAGGGACATGAGGGGTCTCTGAGGGGTCTCTGAGGGGTCTACGAGGGCCTACGAGGGGTCTACAAAGGTCTACAAGGGCCTATGAGGGGTCTACGAGGGGTCTGAGGGGCCTACGAGGGTCTATGAGGGGCCTGAGAGATGACGTCATGAGTTCAGAGGTCTTGTTTACAAATTGATTTATTTGTTACACACACAGCCCCGGATGTAGACAACAGGTCCTGGAAGCAGATCTAGTGATTCATAAAATAAATGAACGAGTTTCGCTGCAATAATGTGTTATTTAGACGGTGCATCGTCTGTGTCCCGCTGTGCCCTCATGCGCTACCGTTATATGGAGAAGCGGCTCGCAAAAAAACCCCTAATATCTTCCGAAGGACTCCAAATGACACCAAACTTGCCTGGGTGAGTATACAACCATAACAAATGCCAGAAATAAGGTCCAGGTTGTAAAAAAACGAACTTTCCCTTTAACTCTGTGTACAATAGCTGAATAAGAAAGATTATTTTTACGGGCGTCTTGTCATAAGTCCGTTTAAGAGGAGCTGCTGTCAACAGACCTGAGAGGACGAGAAGAAATGGGTCAGTGGGACAACATTTCTGACCAATCAGGAATAAAGTAGAAGAGGCTGATTCAGGCGT